>NC_056730.1:841943131-841970631 GCF_019279795.1 Protopterus annectens | reverse complement strand
TCTAACAAAGATTAGCAATCTGCATATCCATCATGTTTTCCTTCTTTCTTTTTAACCAAATATGTGCTAATGTTCTAGTTACACCAGTTGTGAAAGGAAATAGTGAGATTGCTACATTTAAGGTTTTTATACCAGTTATTTTCCAGCAGAAGGGCCATTATGTTTCCCATGCTCTACCCTTAATTCTCACCCACCCCTCTACACCTAGATTTATCTTAACCACACCATACCCACCTCAGCCTACTACCTAATCATTAACAATTTCCCCAAATTAAGTTAACCCCACCCACACCTATCCCAAGTTCTGCCTCACTCTTAATATAACCATCCTCTTATTACTTAATACCTGTCATATTAACACATCACCGCCTACATTAAAAACCCAATACACAACAGTGTTATTACTACACATAACTAACCTAATCCTATTTTCAACAGCCATCCACATTATCACTTTTGTCAATCTCAAGATTATCTACTTAGATTTTCTCACATACCCTTTCCCTCCCCACCTCCAACTTCACATACTGACATATATATATAGCACCACAACTCTTCAACTCTTCTAAAATAGAACTATTTCCATATAAATATTTAAATACATTTCCTCCTACCTTGTTTAAACACTTCCAACAATCACAGAATTTCTTACAGTCACCCCCCCCCCATACAAAATCTGATTTGCAATTGAGCGGTGACATACACCAAAACCCTAGCCCCAAAGGTACTCAACAAATTCTCAGCAGAACAAAATGAATAAACCAATCCTCAAACCATACTAACTGCTTGCCATTTATCAACATACCCCAAAATGGATCAAGTATACTGCTTATTAACATGAATATCAGAAGCCTACTAAATAAAATACATGAGTTCCACACTATCCTCTCCCTGTACAGCCCTGTCATTGTAGTTTTAATAGAAGTCTGCTCAAAGTCCACATAAACAACAACAAAATCCTATCCCCTGGCTACAATATCCTAAGACTATACAGAATACAAAAGCATGGTGTTAGAGTAGCAATAATATATAAAAACACACGTAATCTGGTGCTATTACAAGTAAACCCCCCAGACCTAAATAATACCGAACTACTAGCCTCCCACCTATAAAGCAACCATACTATCAGTATACATCCCCCTAGTAATAAACCTTCCATAATTGAAAACATACTTTCCTGGTCATCTATCACATTTAGCCAAGAAACAATAATTTTAGGGAGCTTCAATCCTGATTAGAATTTTTTTTCTTCAGATATTCCCTCCAACTACATAAGCATGGATAGTTTCACCCAGATAATACACACATCAACTAGGGAAGACAAACACAGCAACAAGCAGTCTAGTCTTGACTGGACCCTAACCAATAAACCCTCACTAATCTATCACTCAGGTTGTCATCCAGAGAGTTTAAGTGACCACCTTCCAACCTACATCCAGAGGAACAGTAATAATCCTGGGAAAAGTGAAATATATAAACAAGTACGTAACAAAATAAACTTTTCTATACATGCTTTCAAATTACTTTCCCCTCTGCAACTGGTCCCCTCTAAAATACCTCCCAGTAGACTCAGCTGTCCAACATTTTAACAATAAATTTATTGAGATTCTCAACAGTCTGGCCCCATCAGGAATGTTAGAACTAAAGCTAACTACTGTCTAAGGCTCACTAAAGAAACCAAACAACTACTGAAACAAAGAGATAAACTCTAGTCACAGTATCAGGCCAACAAAAATAAAGCCTCCTATGATACCTATCATCTCGTAAGAAATAAAGCCAAAAAACAAATAAAGAATGACAAAAAGCTTTACTACTGTAGAATCCAATAAATGCACCAAAACAATCCACAAAAATTCTGGGGCACCATTAAACAACTTCTACATCCAAGACAAACCCCAACCCCCAATACCTCAAATTCAAAAGAAGCTTGCTAGTTGTTGCTGAAGCACCTACCAAGGGGAGAAAACGCTGAGAGAAGAAAAGGAGCCACATTTGTGATTTTAAGTATTTTCTTCTGATTTTTTGCTAAGTTTTACTGCTTTGCCGCCTACTTTTTGACATTTTCCGGCTTGCTAAAGTTTATATCTGTAACAGTAACAGTACTTGGAACACATCTAGAGCCTGTTTACTGCATTTCCTGTGTTGCACTTAATTTAAAATCATTTTTTTTCTCTAAAAACTGCATTTTAACTGATTTTGGCCTAGCACTCAAGTGTGGGGTCATTTATTGCACTGTTGTGATTATTTTGCTGCTTGTGTATCTCTGCTACCTTTAAACTACAACAAAAGGAAAAAAAAAATCTTGCTTTTTTCCCATTTTCTGAAAGTTAAGAAAGTTCAGTTACAGATTTGCTGTTCTGAACTGTTTGGAAGTTTCTAGAAGGCCAGTGCTTGCTTGGGCTAAAGGGAAGTCTCTGTGTTCACCAGTGGGAGTGGTAAACACTGAACAGCCTGCCTGTCCCTGGAGGAGTGGTTAATACCCAGAAGCTGTAGTTTTATTGGCCATTTTGGGTCATTTCTAAACTCTTTGATCTCTCTCTCTCTTAAAACCCGACTGCCACATGGTTTTGGCATCTTTTCAGGCTTGCTAGTTGTTGTTGAAGCACCTACCAAGGGGAGAAAACGCTGAGAGAAGAAAAGGAGCCACTTTTGTGATTTTAAGTATTTTCTTCTGATTTTTTGCTAAGTTTTACTGCTTTGCCACCTACGTTTTGGCATTTTCCGGCTTGCTAAAGTTTATATCTGTAAAAGTAATAGTACTTGGAACACATCTAGAGCCTGTTTACTGCATTTCCTGTGTTGCACTTAATTTAAAATTGTTTTTTTCTCTAAAAACTGCATTTTAACTGATTTTGGCCTAGCACTCAAGTGTGGGGCCATTTATTGCACTGTTGTGATTATTTTGCTCCTTGTGTAGCTCTGCTACCTTTAAACTACAACAAAAAGGAAAAAAAAAACAAAAAAATCTTGCTTTTTTCCCACTTTCTGAAAGTTAAGAAAGTTCAGTTACAGATTTGCTGTTCTGAACTGTTTGGAAGTTTCTAGAAGACCAGTGCTTGCTTATGCTAAAGGGTAGTCTCTGTGTTCACCAGTGGGAGTGGTAAACACTGAACAGCCTGCCTGTCCCTGGAGGAGTGGTTACTACCTAGAAGCTGTAGTTTTATTGGCCATTTTGGGTCATTTCTAAACTCCTTGATCTCTCTCTCCTAAAACCCGACTGCCACATGGTTTTGGCATCTTTTCAGGCTTGCTAGTTGTTGCTGAAACACCTACCAAGGGGAGAAAATGCTGAGAGAAGAAAAGGAGCCACTTTTGTGATTTTAGGTATTTTCTTCTGATTTTTTGCTAAGTTTTACTGCTTTGCCACCTACTTTTTGGCATTTTCCGGCTTGCTAAAGTTTATATCTGTAACAGTAACAGTACTTGGAACACATCTAGAGCCTGTTTACTGCATTTCCTGTGTTGCACTTAATTTAAAATTGTTTTTTTCTCTAAAAACTGCATTTTAACTGATTTTGGCCTAGCACTCAAGTGTGGGGCCATTTATTGCACTGTTGTGATTATTTTGCTGCTTGTGTAGCTCTGCTACCTTTAAACTACAACAAAAAGGAAAAAAAAAGCAAAAAATCTTGCTTTTTTCCCACTTTCTGAAAGTTAAGAAAGTTCAGTTACAGATTTGCTGTTCTGAACTGTTTGGAAGTTTCTAGAAGACCAGTGCTTGCTTATGCTAAAGGGTAGTCTCTGTGTTCACCAGTGGGAGTGGTAAACACTGAACAGCCTGCCTGTCCCTGGAGGAGTGGTTACTACCTAGAAGCTGTAGTTTTATTGGCCATTTTGGGTCATTTCTAAACTCCTTGATCTCTCTCTCTATTAAAACCCGACTGCCACGTGGTTTTGGCGTCTTTTCAGGCTTGCTAGTTGTTGCTGAAACACCTACCAAGGGGAGAAAACGCTGAGAGAAGAAAAGGAGCCACTTTTGTGTTTTTAAGTATTTTCTTCTGATTTTTTGCTAAGTTTTACTGCTTTGCCACCTACTTTTTGGCATTTTCCGGCTTGCTAAAGTTTATATCTGTAAAAGTAACAGTACTTGGAACACATCTAGAGCCTGTTTACTGCATTTCCTGTGTTGCACTTAATTTAAAATCGTTTTTTTCTCTAAAAACTGCATTTTAACTGATTTTGGCCTAGCACTCAAGTGTGGGGTCATTTATTGCACTGTTGTGATTATTTTGCTGCTTGTGTATCTCTGCTACCTTTAAACTACAACAAAAAGGAAAAACAAAAAAGCAAAAAATCTTGCTTTTTTCCCACTTTCTGAAAGTTAAGAAAGTTCAGTTACAGATTTGCTGTTCTGAACTGTTTGGAAGTTTCTAGAAGGCCAGTGCTTGCTTGGGCTAAAGGGAAGTCTCTGTGTTCACCAGTGCGAGTGGTAAACACTGAACAGCCTGCCTGTCCCTGGAGGAGTGCTTACTACCTAGAAGCTGTAGTTTTCTTGACCATTTTGGGTCATTTCTAAACTCCTTGATCTCTCTCTCTTAAAACACTACAACTCTCTATTTGCGCGGTTTTGCGCACTGAGCAGCGTCGGGCAGTGCCGCCTAAACAGGTTTAAACTATTCCAGGCTCCACCAAGTCTGCTCTTCACTTTTTCCCTTAGAACTGTTCAAACTCTCAAAGTAATCACTCTATTCTCTTTCTAAAGCCCTGCACTTGCTCAGCTCTTATAAGGAAACACTAACTAAAACATTACACCCTCCTTGACTTCTCATAAGATTTAGGCTCCCGATTGGTCCTTCCTGATCAAGTGAAAAATCAGTTCCCTTCCCCTAATCTGATCAGTAAAAAAAACAGTTCCCTATACTAATCTGGTATGTCCAAGGGTCAGTTTCAAGGTTACTCTCCAGTCCAGCTGGTGAATCTGGGAATTTTGAGGCAATGTTACAATTGTCTTATGTACACAGACAACCCTCTCCTCCTTCCAACAAACTCTAATACATGTGAGAGATGCAGTTACACAGCCAAACTGGAGGCACAGCTCTCTCAACCCAAGACTGGCACAGTCAGTCAGGAGGAAAAGGTAACCACCCGCACCACAAATCCAGTCTCACACACACCTATTGCATCTGCATACCCAACACATAAACACACAAAAACATACTCGGAGGCTCTAAATAAAAATCTGCCTAAACAGCAAAGACCTCCTAAGCAGATATCCAAGCAACAGCCACCCCTCAACAATATCCACGAATCACATATCTCACAAAATCAGTGTGCCTCACAGTCACAGCCCTTGAGGCCAAACTACACACAAAATACACTTGTTATAGGGGACTCAGTTGTCTGGCACACTGACATCCCGCTCACCAGACTGAACAAGGAGAAGGTCACTGTAAGCTGCCTGTCGGGTGCCAAGATCCACCACATAACGCAAGCACTCAGGTCACTCCAAAGCAAGTACAAGTATGACTCCATCATTGTCCATGCTGGTGTGAATGTCCTGAGACGTACCTCCCTGGACTACATGAAAAGAGACATAGAGGAGTTCTCTGACCATGTAGCCCAGGCTGGTATGACCCTGACCTTGAGTAGCATATTGCCCTCACCAAGAATGATGCCACAGTATAAAGACAGAATGATCAGTTTCAACAATTGGCTAAAGTATTGTTGTCATTCAAAGGGGATCCAGTGTCTGTCAGCCTGGGATGACATGCTCGACAAGCCACATTGCTTCACTAGGGACAGCTTGCACCTGTCACCCTTAGGCTTTTGTATACTGGCCAAGCCTCTTGCCACCCCCATAGTGCCTTTTTTAGGCAAAGCTCAAAGGACAAACCCACCTCCATAGACAACCCAAGGATAAAAAAACTAAAGGTAATGCTACTCAATGCCAGAAGTCTAAACCTCAAGATGCATGCACTCAAGGCTCTCCTCAGTATGGAGAAAGTCGATGTCTGTGCAGTAACAGAAACCTGGTTCAAGGCTCCTGAGAGCACCCCAGCACTGCCAGGTTATAACTCATACCATGAGTTTCGGCCCCAAAATTCGGACCGAAGCACAAAAAGAGGGGGAGTATCTATATTCATCAAAGATACCTACACCTCCAGGTTGGTGGCACTGCACAAAGCATCGGAAACTATCCATGTGCAACTAACAGCGTGCAAAACTGCCTTTCAGTTTGTAGCCCACTACAGAACACCATCTCTATTAAAGGAACCCCAATTGGCATTCCTGAGAACACTGGAGAATATGAAGGTCTCTCCAAACACTATGTTATTGGGTGACTTCAACTACCCAAACATTGACTGGGAAAACTACTCAAGCCCAAACACCCTCGCCCAACAGTTCCTTGAATTTATAAACTCTAACGCAATGGAACAACTGGTCACCACTCCTACAAGAGTGAACAACATATCGGACCTGGTCATCACCAACATGGGGACTCTATGTTCCACACCAGAGGTAAACCCCTCACTGGTAAGATCAGACCATAAACAAATTTCCCTGGACATCCATATCCTGTCCCCACCCCCAGCCAAGGAAATCACTGTAAAGAATTTCTCAAAAGCCAACTTTGCACTTCTTAAGACTGAGATGGAATCCTTCAAAGCCCCTGGGCCAGAGCATAATACAGCCCAATCCGCAGAATCCTTTACAAATGCATTCTTTGAGCACCTGCAGGAATGCATGGATTGTGCTATCCCAAATAAAACCAAGACTCACTCCTCCAAAAACAGGAGACCGGTCAGGTGGACCCCGGCCATAAATAAGCTATACAACAAAAGGAGGAAGCTACTACATGACAGAGCAAAATCCCAAAAAGGGAAGGCATCTCTGATCAGTATTAGCAAGAAACTTCGTTCTCTCATAAAATCATCAAAGGCCAATTTGAAAGAAAAATTGCCCTAGACACTAAAGATAATCACAAGACCTTCTTTAGTTATGTCAGGAGCATGGGCGGAAACTCCCAGATATGCTCTGAATTGTTGCATAACGGTACAAAATATACCGAACCTACAGACATAGCCAACATCCTGGAAGACAGATTCAGCGCAACCCCCCCCCCCCCAAAAGAGCAAATGTCTATCCCAACTGAATGTAACCTCCCTGACATCACAGATGCACAGGTGAAAGCTGCCCTCTCCAAAGCAAAAAACACAGCATCTATGGGACCAGACGGTGTCCCAGGCTGTGTCTTACATGAGCTCCAAGAAGAATTGAACCCTCACATTAAGTCACTGTTCAAACTTAGCCTTACTACAGGATATGTACCCAAAGAATGGCGTAGAGCTACAGTGGTCCCACTCCACAAAGATGGTGCCACAATGGACCCCGGAAACTATAACCCCATAAGCCTGACTAGTCTGGTCTGTAAAGCTATGGAGCGTATTATCATGGAACTCATAAACAAAGACATTGGAAGCCTCCAGACACTGGACCCTACCCAATTCGGCTTTGTTAAGGGCAGATCTTGCCTCTTAAACCTAGTTGATTTCTTTGAAACAGTTAACAAAGCCATAGATGAGGGCAAGGTAGTCCACACAGCCTACCTGGACCTCGAAAAAGCCTTCGACACAATACCCCACTCAGGCATCATAAATAAGCTTACCAGCTTAAATATCAACCCCTATATCACAGGATGGGTTGCAAACTGGCTCAGAGATAGAACCCACATGGTCAGAATCACAGGTGCCATGTCCGAATCCAAACCAGTTACAAGTGGCATCCCACAGGACTCAGTTCTGGGACCTCTCTTGTTCGGTATATACTTCTTTGAGGGTCAGGCTAACACAGGGGGATTATGGCTGACAAAGTTCGCAGATGACTGCAAACTGGGGGCCATAATTGAATCTCCAGCTGACACAAGCATCCTCCAAAAGGGTCTCACAGAGACGGATGCTTGGTGCCAGAGCCACGGCCTCAAGCTAAATGATAAAAAGTGCATAGTCATCCCCTTTGGGAAAAACAAGGTGCCCACAAATTACCATATAGGTGGTAATCCATTAAGTACGGAAGAAGTAATTAGAGATTTGGGGACAAACGTAGATAGTAATCTCTCCTTTAATAATCACATTGCCAAAGTGGTTAGAAAGACCTTCTATATAGCCCACCGTATCACGAAAGGGTTCACATCTAGATCAAGAGAGGTCATTGTGCCCCTCTACTCGTCACTCATGAAGCCCATAATTGAGTACAATGCCCCTTTTGGGATGTACCTTACCCGACACCTGCAGCACTTGGAAAGACCCCAAAAGTACCTCACCAAGAGGATCATGGGCTACAAACAGATGTCCTATGCAGCTCGACTAAAGAAACTTCAGCTCTACTCAGTTGCTTACCGCCTACTCAGAGGCGATCTATGCCTGACGTACAAAGCCATGTCAAACCCAGAATTAATGGATATGCTCCACCTCAAAAAATCCAAGTCCCTTAGAGCTACACGATCCAGGGACCTAAACCTCAGCACAAAAATAAATAGGACATGCTGGAGGGACAGATTCATTTCCCAGAGGCTCCCCTCACTCTGGAATAGAATCCCAATTCATATTAGACATAGCCCCTCGCTGACCCTCTTCAAGCGAAATCTGGACGCGTGGATGGGAGATCACAAATTCACCCCTGGGATCTCTTCTGTGTCCCTGCTAGATAGAGGTACAGTAAACTAATCTTAAAAGGGTACCTTCTGTGACCAACTTTAAAGAGGCACAGTAGGCTAATCTAATAGGAGGCGGAAGTCAAATGCACTCTGGCTAGGCTTATAAATGCCCTAGGGCAGATAGCCTAGTATCTACCTATGAACCTCTGAAACTATAGCTACCAAATTCAACACTTTCTTCACCAATTCTATCCTCTCACATATATAAAACAATCAAAATACTCCTCTAGTCACCTCACCAGTAAACAATGTTATTAACAATACTGTCTTTTTCCAACCTGTGCAAGCAATATAAAAAATGAACTAAACTAAAACCCACATCACTTGCTGCTGACCTGCTACCAAATTAATACCTCAAATTATCGGTTCCCTATTAAAACCGCGAAGGTCCACTTATGCGAATACAGAAACATCGACACATATTCAGCGAACCGTGAAAACACCGATCGTCCTGAAGCACGAAGTCTGAAATGTCGAATCGTCATAGTTGGCCCTTCTGCAGTATAGCTCCATAAGGTAAGTGTGCGATAGTTTTGGACCTTAGGGTTAGGGTGCGGGTTAAGGTAAGTGCATAGATAGTAATGTATGCAAGGTTTAGTGTAGGGTTAGAAGTAGGGTTTTAAGTGCATGTGTGTGGATTATTTATTTTGTTTGGGTATAGCTGCTTAAGGTAAGTGTGCGATAGTTACGGACCTTAGGGTTTGGTGCGGGTTAAGGTAAGTGCATACATGGTAGTATATACAAGCTTTAATTTAGGGTTAGAGGTAGGGTTTTTGTTAGTGTATGTATGTGGTTTATTTATTTTGTTTGGGTAGGTAGTATGTAGTGGGGAGTGGGGTTGGCCAACTATGACGATTCGAGATTTTGAATTTCGCAGTTTAGGTTGTTCGGTATATTCGCGGTTCGCACAATATGTGTTGCTGTTTATGTATTCGCTGAAAAGGACTTTTGTGCTTGTAATATAGACCCAAATTATCATCTGATGTCATCTGCTACCGTATATCAATTTTGATTAATAGATCTATTGCAGAACAATACATCCAAAAGATCTGGAAAATTGTGCTTCATCACTAGAACTCTCTAATTTTAGACCAATATCCATTTTATCACCACTTTCAAAAATTTTGGAAAAATGTATCCATTCTCAATGCTTTTATATCACATTATCGAAAGATGAAAATAGTGAATGCTATTTCATCGGCCCCAAAACATCAAAACATGAAAATATCGAACATTCAGAACAGCTAATTTTTTCCCATGCAAAAAATTTGCTGCTCCGAAACACATACACACAACACAAGCACATCAAACAAACAGCAACCACACACATACACTTAAATTCCTACATCTAACGCTACAGTAAACCAAACATACACTACTATCTACCCACTTACCTTAACCCAAATTCTACCCTAAGGTCCATCACTATTGCACACTCACCTAACCTGCGCCCTAACCCTAACTCACTTAAATCACCCCAACCCTAAAGTCTGTCACTATCGCACACATGCCTAACCTGCACCCTAACCCTAACTCACTTAACCCACCCCTAACCCTAACGTACAAACAATCGCACACTTACCTGAACCCAACCCGTAACTTTCCACCACAGCGCTAAGAATAGAGAAGCCACAGAAACGGCCAATCAAATTCTTTCCCGAGGAAATAATTCAATGTTCTGCAGCTTTGTTATTCTTAGTGTTTGCTGAATAGTGTTTGATATCAGAACATTTGAAGTTTTAATACTTCGATGTTCTGATATAGACCCTTCTCAATTACTGGACAATCTACTAACAAAAAATCTTCTATCCAATTCTGAACATGGCTTCTGTCCCAAACATTGAACCACAACTGCCTTCTAAGCTTCACCAATACTGTAAACTAACTGAGAAATTAAGGGGAAATATATCTCCTCTATCTTTCTAGATACGTCTAAGGCTTTTGACACAGTATCCCACCAAAAGCTCTTATATGAGCTTGCATCCCTTAACGTATCTCAGGAAGCCCTCTCATGGTTCCAAAATTATCATTCTAATCATCAACAGGCTGTGAAGTGGCAAAAAGATCTCTCTTATCTGCTACCCGTCACTGTTGGTATCCCACAAGGATCAATACGAGGCACACATCTTTTCTCTGTCTTTTCTAACAAACTTCACACTGCTTCCAGATTTGCCACCCTCATCCTATATGCAGATGGCTCTACTGTCATCTGTGGCACACACTCCCTGTCACAGCTTCAAGAAATTACCCAAAAATCCTTCTCTGCCATTGAATCCTACCTACACAACTATCACCTCATTATAAACCATAAGAAAATCAAATTAATGCTTTTCCTGAGCAACCATAATGAAGATAATAACATCAGTCATCCTTTAGGATCTTCTCTTCTAACAACACAGTAATTAAGCCAATCACAGATACAAAGCTACTAAGTGTCACCATTGACAGCAACCTGAAATTTGATAAACATTTGTTGCAGGTTATTAAAAAAACCCACATTAAATTACATTGTCTCTATAGAATCAAGCCTTACCTTACCAGTTCCTCCAGATAAGCAATTCGCAGGACTCACCTTCTATCTACCTTACTGTATGCTAACCTTATATTCACAAACCTTAGAAAAGTTGACCTAAATAAGATAGAGGCTTTTTACCACAAAACAGCCAAATTTGCCAATAACTTACCTCACAGAATCCATCACTGTGTTGCATTCCAGCAACTAAAATTTCTAGAGTTTACTGTCTTCTTATCTTTCAACCAACTTATAGTAACCCATTCTGTCATATACCAACCTAAAAATGTTTAGCCCTCCAAAACTTAATACAAACCCACATTATTAATAGGCCCCTAAGATCCTCCAAACTTCCTGCTAAAAGTTTCTAAATCAAATAACAACTTTGGGGACTCACTTTAGTCAAATCAAATCTAAAAAAAAATGGAACTCTACCCCTCAGAATATTCTCAAAACAGATAACTTCACCTCATTCAAAAATCTACTTAAAACACACTTAAATGGCAATTGGATATGCTTCCGCATATCTCCAGCCTAATATCCTGTATTATTTCTCCTCCCCCCATCTCTGTTATATTACTTTTTCTCCTGTTCTTTCTAATTCCACAAATCAAACGTATGCCCCCCCCACACATCCACAGCTCTAACTTCTCTAAGCCTCAAAACACCCACCTATCTCTCTCCTAGTTATTTAGTGCCTGTCTTCTGATCATAAACCACACTAGAACTTCTCGAGATAAGACTATAATTCTCAACAAAGTAGATCAATAGAGTCAATGACTCTCATAATATGCAGAACCAATTTCTTTCGAACTATGTCATACTTTTCATTGGACTATGTGCTGATTAATTCTTTGTTAACCTGTCCTCTTTGGTACAGTTCTACAATTTTTTTTTCCTTTTTTTTATAAACTGTAACAAATGTTAAGTGTCTCAGACTGTATATACTCATTGTCATTTTTTTATGTAATATTGTATTTCTTTTATACGTGGAGTTTTTCTCCCCAGCCTCTGCTGAAAAGGGGCTATTAAGCCTAGTCAGACTACCCTGGTAAACAAATGTCAAATAAATAAATAAATAAATAAATCTTTGTTTGTTTATCTTATTAACAAGAGGAGACAGCACATTTGCAGTGCCACCAGACTTCAAAAGTCATTCACTGTTCTTTGACATTCAGAGTGCAAAAAGTCACAGTCATGCATTCTTCTAGCCAAGAAAGAGCACATTGCTTGCAGATAAACCAGAGAGAAGAGAAAGAAGAAAGAAAATGCATTTCTAGCTTGGCATTATCCCTGGATTCATATTTTCTCTGCATCATATCATTACCTCCTGGCATCACTGTACTTAAGTCCTTGCAAGAAGCTAAACACATGGTACTTCAGAGTCTTATTTCTTTAAATAGAAAATACTTTAGTGATGTCATGAGTAATATTTATAAGCTTATCAACTCCATTTACCACTGTTTTTTACATTCTGGATTACAAACCGCAATTTTATTTCATTAAGATACTATATTTTGTTTTGTTACCATGTCTGTAGAGCTTAAAAGACCTGGCAAGGGGGAGGGAGTCTCCCAGCATGAGATGGTTGGTGAGAGGGTTGGCAGCCCTGAAGGACCAACAAGCTGACTCTCCCTACCATCTAATTCTGGATGGAGAACAGTATGCTGATTGGGATTAATGGGCAGGAATAAATTGGCCATAATGTTAGAATGAATGGACTGGTTGGTTGTAGACAGAGGGATTATCAGGAATGGTCCTGTGTGAAGAAACAAAAAATGAATCTTAAATTTGCAGAAAACCCCATGGAGCAAAATTAGCTCAGAATAAGCTAACTAAAATCAGCAGTGTGGATGGGAGATGCCAAGTAACCAAGCATATATACCTGCATTTAACTTGGTTCAAATAGTTAACTTAACCAAAGAAACTGTCAGACAGGACAATGATCATAATATATTTATATGAATCTATGTCAGGTGATGGAGTTTTCAGAAACTTGATATCCATATGTAACCAAAAAAAAAGTAATTTAACCTCAGTGTACATCTTTTTAAATCCTCTAGGTTTTACTGCACATTACCATTGTTGATTATTTTTTTACTATGATAATTGCTATTTTTTTATCATTATAATATCTGATGATTGTGTATTATTTGTACTTATAATTTAAATTGACTCATGTCTTTGGAGCTTATCTCCCCGGGCCTCTACTGAAAATGGACATATATCCAGTTAGACTAGCCTGGTCAACAAATGTAAAATAAAATAAAATAAAAAATAAAAATATGGATGAGACCATATGATCAAGATTCTGAAAGCTCAAACAAGTAAAAAAACAAAAATACTTTTAGAACATTTGGAAATATGAAGTAAGAAATAAAGAGTAAGTGTATTTTGGAAATAGCACCTTGTGAGAAAAGGATATATAATTGGAAAAGGTGGAGGTACAGTAATTCATGCTGGCTTTATGGATTGATAAGCTATTAGTGTTAATTAAGGGAATTATTTGTAAAAGGATAAATAGCAAAAATATTTTGTCACAATGACTTGATTATGGAATGGTATGGGATACATCTTATTCCTAACAAACACGGACAATTATTTGGGATTAACAGATGTGACTATTGTGTAGGAAGGTAACTCCTTTTAGAATATCTTGTTAGAAATCTGATAAAGATGAAAAAAAATGTTGTAAATTTAACTTTAAGTTAAATAATGTAACTGCATTTTTTTTAATTTTGATAATATAATATAAATTTTGGAGAGGACATGCAATACAAGAGTATCACTATATAGAAAAACAACAGACATTTCATGGAGTGTTTTGCATAGTAGGCTCAGGTGTGACAGATGCAGTTAGAGTAGTAGACAGGAGGTAAACAGTTTGATTCTTTTATCCACGGTTAAACCCCATAAACCACATGGATAAAATCAACAAAACAGCACACATAAAGCAACTTAGATGCTGGCACAATGGTGCTAATGAAAAGAATCATGAAAGCATACAAGTTCTCCTAAGGGTGGAAAGAAAACTTTAAATGCTGTAATCTGGATTCAAACATATCTAATATGGATAAAATACACTAAATTTAACCAAATAACATACTATCAATATTTCAGAATAAAAATATTTATGTCTCAATCATGGTTCTTCTAGTTCCTTCTCTACTTATACTGCCAACCTCATTAATAATGTCCTTGTTCTATTAAACTTCTGATTTAAAATCTCACATCTTTTTTCTCCAACTGACCACAGAGTGTTATCCAAAACATGTCCCTCCTCTCAATATTGAATATGAATTATCATTGGTAGCATACCTCTCAATCGCTTTGAACAAGAAATCTAGAAAAGACATAAATACAAGTGGGACAATGGCTGAAAATAGAGATCATTTTAAATATTATTCTTAGAAACTTAGAAAGTTAATAGAAAAGCATGTTTTCTATTAGCATGCATTTTACAAAGGATGTGATGTCTAAAACTCAAAATTCTGTCACTATTTTTTGACTATATGCTCACACAAATAGTGCTACGGGTGTGTTAAATATCACTGTGTGATCAGCACTGAACATAAGTTCCAGTTAATGGTAACAGCTGGATACACAAGCTATAAGCCTCATCCATCCACCCTCACTCTAGCATTTGAAGGACTTCTGTATAGACTACAGTTTTTGGCACAGGAACATATTTGCTTTAGTAGCAAATTTTGAAAATTTGAAACTTTATACTTTTTTACTGTACAACACTTGTTTTGCATTTAGAAGTTTTTTTGTTGTAAGTTTCTACCTAAGAGGTTCTGGAAAAACTACAAGGTCTTCAATAAAACCAGATGGAATTTATGTTTTTTTTTTCCTTCAAAAATATTTCACTTGGATACAACACAGTTTTTAGTCAGGTAATAGAACAGATTTCACTCAAAGAATTCCTACTCGGGTAGAAACAGGCAAATTTGAAGATTCAAAAGAATGACCAGCTTACATCATAGCAGTTTGAAGTAACTTTCTTGATTTCTTTCGACTCATCTGGTACAATTACAGCTTTCTCATTATTACTTCCATCAGCCATCGTTGATAGCAACAAGTGAGAACCTCCATAGTACTTGACAAATCTTCCATCTCATATTCATGCTCATCACCTGGTTCATTTGGGATGCACAGTTTTCTGATTTGATTGGCATAATTATTCAAAGTCAAACAAAGGATTAATTATAAGACACACACCCCAACTAGCTCTTAAGATAAACCTGGGATTCACTTAAAGCAACAGCTGTACTTGCTTAGTTAACACTGCATCACCAGATGCAAAATTTCTCAACTTTATGTGATTATCAAAAGTGTGTTTCTGACCCAGGTATGTAGGTTATTCTGGAATAAGGAGCCTAGTTAATACAGAAACTACTTTTGATGTGAAAATGCTAAGTGTATCATATGCTGCCGCAAGAATATGAGACATGGTTTCTTCAGGAAATCCATTTCTTCTTCTTCAACTGTTTTCATATTCAGAATTCATTCAGAATTTGTGATTTATTATTCCCCTGTTTAACTGACTTGAACTTATTCATGTAATTTCTATCCAGCAGTCTTGGTCCATTGCATTCCATTATTTTCAAAGTAACTACATCTCTTTATTCCTCATAAGCAGCTTTCAAACCAGATGTTATTTTATTTGCTATCCTGTAAAGTTTTCATTATAGCATTAGTTAGCTTCAAAACCATATAACTTATTCCTCTAAAGATTAGTTCACTCATTATGTTAGTACTATCCCCAGTATCAGTCTTAGCATTTGTTTAACATTTAGTTTAATTTGTGCCAGGAGTGGGTTAACTTTTGCAGATTCATGTTTTGTACAATGACCAAATAAAATGTTGGCTCCAGATTCCCTTTTCTCTTATCATTTTTCATCACTAGAAGTACTATGTGAACAATGTCTTCAAAATCCTGCTTTCCAAAGAGAATGTTTTATCTTATTTTACTAGCCAACGCTTTCTGCCCTGCTTTATACCAAGTCTGAAATTTTTCACAAATATTTATATTTAAGCTGCAATAGACACTTTGTACTGATTACCAACACATTCATAGCTTCATTAGCTATGAACAATCTATATTTTTGGACCGCAAATTTTTTTTGTATGTGTGCATATGTTCTAAATACACTGCCACACATTACTGCCTTTGTTTTTCATAAGTATTGCTCATCTGTGTGAGTTGCCTCTGTGAAAAAACAATGTTTAAGGCATTGTCCAATGAGAAGTTATTTTTTATAGTGACCTTATTTCTAAGTGTTTATCACATATTGCACCTGCAAGAATGGATGAGATTCCTTGCTGAGAGCTGTTTGCCAGAGCAAGTGCTAATATTCAGGAGTGGAGGATTTATAGTGAGCATATTTATTGGTGATGAGTCATGCTCACTATACACATGCATGACTTACCACCATCAATACCATTTTTATATGTGGTGAGTCATACTCACTATAGACATGCATGACTCACCACCACCAATACCATTTTTATATGTGGTGAGTCATACTCACTATAGATAGGCATGACTCACCACCAACAATACCATTTTTATATGTGGTGAGTCATATTCACTATAGACATGCATGACTCACCACCACCAATGCCATTTTTATATGTGGTGAGTCATATTCACTATGCACATGCATGACTTACCACCACCAATACCAGCTTTATATATGGTGAGTCATACTCACTATATGCATGCATGACTCATTACCACCAATACCATTTTTATATATGGTGAATCATATTCACTATAGACATGCATGACTCATCACCACCAGGACCATCTTTAAATGTGGTGAGTTATACTCACTATAGACATGTATGACTCACCACCTATAAAGATGTGGCTGAAGTGCGTCACTGATGCGATATGTGCCATGCTAAAGCAGATGCCATTCTGGTGTTGACTGCTGTTATCATGTAATAGGTATGCCTTTGGAGTGATAAAAAGATAAAGTAAAAAAAAAAATTATTGTCCCTGTGTGACAGTGGCTGCTTTTGATCCCTACAGAAAAATGTACTATGTGTCTTGTTTTTCATCGAAAACAACAGAAAAAAAAATATTTAAGGCCAAGATATAAAGGTATGATTAACTGCAATGCTGAGAATCTTCTGGGAATCTGATCTCATATCTTGCTAAGCTGCATGTTTGTTGAACTGCTAGCAGAGAGGCCTGCAAACTCAAACCCACTCCAGGAACTTCTGCAGCTTGGAATCTTACTGGAACATAGTAAAAACTGCAGAACCTGTCAAACCTGTCTAACAAGTTGACAATCGGGCATGGGAAGCGTATTGAAAGGAAAAGATGTGAAAGATCATGAAACAGAGGCTCTAGAGCAGGAATTAAGGCCAGACTGAAAAGAAATCCACCCAGGCCTGCACTTCCTTCCATGCTGCTGGCAAATGTACATTCACTGGAAGGCAAGATGGACTATTTAAGGTTGGATCTTTCCACAAAATCTAAGGTGAGAAATATTTGTTTACTTGTGTTCACTGAAACTTGGCTGAACTCCAGTATAAATGATAGTACAATATATGTGGAAGGGATGTCATTATTTTGTGCTGACAGATATCAGTCTCTCTGTGGTAAATCTTGTAGTGGGGGTGTTTGTGTGTATATCAAATACAGCTAGTGTACAAACTGTGAAACAATCACCTCTAACTGCTCAGAGAACATTGAGTTAATGTCACCAAAGTGCAGACCCTTCTACTTACTAGGGAATTCAATGGAGTGAGCATAACAGCTGTTTACACCCCCCTAGTGCTAATACTAACATGGCATTGAACATTCTGTATCCATTAATAAATAACCTCCAGAATAAGAACCTTGAGTTTGCCCATATAATTGCAGATGATTGCAATCAAGCTGACTCAAACTTGAAATCTGTATTATCCCATTATCATCAACATGTGAACTTTGCAACAAGAGAGGGGAACACTCTGGATAAGGTGTACACAAATGTAAATGGCCTACAAAACAGTACCTTATCCACATCTGGGCAACTCAGACCATCTGGCCATCATGCTGCTTCCTGCATACTCACTACTGCTGAAATGGGGCAAACCTACAACCAAACAAGGATATTGCCTGAGGGAGCAGTCTTGACACTACAGGACTACTTCAAATGTTTGAACTGATCAGCATTTAGTAAGGCAGCTGTAAAAAAACACCATACTGACCTGGAGGGATATATGGAATTTGTAATGGCCTGTATTTCAAAATGTGTTGATGATGTAACAGTTATCAAATGTATCACCAAGCATGCTAATCAGAATCCCTGGCTATCTGGTGAAGTATATGAGCTCCTAAAGGCATGAAATGCTGCATTTAAATCAAAAGACAAGGATGCCCTAAGACAGGCTAGAGCAAATCTAAGTAGAAGTATAAAGGAGGCTAAGAGGATCTACACACGTAACATGAGCATGGTGTCCCTCAGGGCTGCATCATGAGTCCTCTGCTGTTCTCCTTGTTGATGCACGACTGTATGATCAAGCATGAATCCAATAAAATCATCAAGTTTGCAGATGATGCCACTGTTGTAGGTCTTATCAGAAATGGTGCGGAAACAGCATACAGAGATGAAGTGGAGCATATGATAGGCTGGTGTGACAGCAACAATCTGACCTTAAATGTAAGAAAGACCAAAGAATTAATAGTGGAATTCAGAAGGACTCAGGAGATGCATCAACCTCTGGAAATTAAGGGGGTGGCAGCGGAAAGAGTCAAAACCACCAAGTTCCTGGAGGTGCACATCTCAGATGACCTATCCTGGTCGATTCATATTAGCCACACAGTGAAGAAGTCACAACATCTGCAATTTCTACAAAAACTGAGGAATGCAAACCTGTCTCAGTCCATCCTCAAAGCCTTCTACAGAGGGACCATCAAGAGCATCTTCTCAAATAACATAATAGTTTAGTATGATAACTGCAAATCATCTGACTGCAAGGTTCTCCAGCGGGTAATGAGGTCAGCCGAAAAAGTAATTGGTTCCTCACTCACATCCATGGATGATCTGCATGAGACATGGTATGTGGGAAGGGCTAGGAAGATAATCGACAATCTCACTCACCCTGCCCATGGCATGTACTTCCACCTTTCCTCAGGCAGGCGGTATTGCAGCTTACACTGCAAAACATCTAAATTGAACAGGAGCTTCTTGCCTCTATCCAAGAGGCTGCTGAACTTGAATGCCAGGCATGACAGCAAATAATTCGATCAATATGGCATTTGCTGTGAAATATCATCTATAGTAATCACTCTGGCAATTACTTCAGTAATTGGTACAGTTAGCTTGATTTCTTATGCTATTACTTCCTGAATATGCAGTAGTCAGAAGTGAGTCACTATTCCACATTTGCAATATGAATATCAAAATATGTCATACTACAGCAGATGAAGTGCAATATATAAGCAATCACAATGTGAAGTCATAGTCTTTGCAGTACATACTACTATAATATTGTCTATGTCTTCCTGTCTAGTTGTGGTAATTTATTGTGTTGTTAATATTTTAAGTATCACTGTATGTGCATTAGTCTTACTGTCACTCAAACTATGTGCTCATTGTTAAGTCTTGCATTGGTACCAAAGCAATGTAATTTTGTTCAGCTTGTACTGCTGTGTATATCTGATTGCCAATAAAGTTTACTTTGACTTTGAATATTTACAGGTACAAAGCTTTAGTCTCTCATAGTAATATGTGTGTGTGTGTGTGTGTGTGCGTGTGTGTGTGTGTGTGTGTGTGTGTGTGTGTGTGTGTGTGTGTGTGTGTGTGTGTGTGTGTGTGTGTGTGTCTGTAAATGGCAGTAGTTCTTACACCATGCTACCAATGTCCTACTCAGTTGTGTATCAGTGGCATACGTGGTTTCACACATCTTCACTGGAGGAAATTCCTTCTCATCATGGCATGTACATAGTATACCAGCAGTGTACTGTCATAAATACAGTATCACTACATAAGCTGTGTGTGACACCATGTAAGCCGCTATGTCCTGTACATCTGTTGATGCATTTGGCATGTCTGTACTACTTCTTACATGCCTGTCACAATTGAAATCAACAATCTGTTTCTGACATGGAATTCCTGCCGTTTTTGGTAAAAGGTATTGTCTATTGCCATTCTGATTACATTTGCTTGAGTTCTTTATACCAATCTAGCTGTCAAGGTCAGTGAGACTACTCATGTGTCCCTTTCTATTGTTGTCAGGACAGTAAATTAGTTTATATAGGCGATGCTGAGGTTCATGACACAGGCTGCATGTGTCACTAATTTAGAGTGTTGTTTTTGTTAATCAGTGCATATTTGGGCCACTTTTAATCAAAGTCAGGTTTAATGAACAGTTCAGAAATGCTGTGTCTGTAAATATTAATGGAGTCAGTTAATGTTTTTGGTATAAGGTACAGTATCTGCACTACTTTTACATACACACAGAACCAGTCTTTTCCTGACCAAGTCTGATGGTAAGATTCTGTATATTTCTGTGGTTGTCTCTACCTCAGTGCTGGTTTGGTCAATATTGCTGTAAACAGTTGATATTGTTATTTGTAATGTCCAACGGTGTGGGCATTGTAATGAAGTAATGCCCAACAGTGCAGGCATTGTAATGAAGTAATGCCCAACAGTGCAGGCATTGTAATAATGTTCAACAGTGCGGGCATTGTAATGAAGTAATGTCCAACACTGCGGGCACTGTAATGAAGTAATGACCAACCTGGGGATATCTTGAGGCCTAATACTACAGTCAGAGGTTCTCCTCACCTCTGGAAGTCTGTTATCTTCTGATAGCACCACCCTGAAATGCACTAATTTGCTTAGGAAACAGCGTCTGTGTTTGCATTTGTTGATTTTTTTTATTGCACGGCTTTGGAATTTTAAAAGATGTTTTTGTTTGTTTATTGAAATTTTCTTTAAGTGGTATAATTCTGTGCTTATTTATATTGCACTGTTTCACATAATGTACTTTTAGAAATTGTTAGATAATAGGAATTGTGATTTCAGATCTGCATAAGTGTGTGTGTGTGTGTGTGTGTGTGTGTGTGTGTGTGTGTGTGTGTGTGTGTGTGTGTGTGTATATTTGTGTTTAGAATAGCAACACTTGATATTGCGTACTTTTTTCTGACTGTCCTGGAGCTCTACATTCCATTTTGCATCTTAACAGGTGGAGTAGACATTTTAGAAACACAGTACTATTCTGAGACAAGAAATTATATTCTGAAATACTATGACTGTTGTTACCAGGGGGAATTCTGACTGTAGATGTGATATTTTGTACTACATTTTATTGGAATGAAGTAATGTATGCTAGAAACATATTTATATATTGCTTGACAATGTTGAAACTGCTGGCTGGCAATGGAAAGGTAAAGTGAGAGATATAACTTTCTAATGCTATGCAAAGTATAACAGTCAGTCTTATGACTTTGCATATTCCTAATGTAAATGCTGTATATCATTCCAGGGATTTCAACCTAGCCTATGACATTAACAGAGTATGTTGGAGAGACAGATATATCGCCCAGAGATCGCCATTCGTTTGGAATAAGCTCCCACGTCTCCTGAAGCAGAGCTCCTCAATGACCCTATTTAAGTGCAACCTGGATAATTAGATGGATTACAGTAAATTCACCCTAAGGGTGGCATCTATGTCCCTCATGGACAGGGGTAGTTGGTGCTGAACATAAAATCTCTCTGCTAACAATGACCAAGTTACTATGGTCAATTAGGGTACACAGGTGTTTTACACAGCTAGGCTTGTAAAGGCCCTAGGGCCATTATCCTAGTAACCTCCTGTGACTCTATGAGTTGGTATTATATGACTCACTTACACTTTATGCATTCAAAGAATCACATAATACATTACATTGGCAACGTACTGTACAGGATGACATATGAAAAATGTGCATATACTCATTTATCTGCACTTTTCCCCAGCAAATACATTTAGTAAAAATGTAATCTAGCCGTACGGTGTCAGACAAACACAGTATCTGACAGAGATTAAACCAACTGTATATGTTATATTTAATTTGCACGTTTTCCTTCCTTCCAGATAACCCACAAGTTCTATTTAACATCTGTTTTGGAAAGTCTGTTCCAATCATCAGCCATAATACTTTTATATTCTTCTCTAACACAATAATTTTAGACCATTTAAATGCGTCCTCCTGTTCTTATAAATCCCTTTTTTGAAAGATCTTGGAAATGTTATCAGTTGCAGTTCTCTGTCAAGTAAAAAAAAGACTGGTACATTTGCTGGATGTACCACAATGCTGTGTATGCATATTTCACTATGAGTTGTGTAGCACTCTGTAAAACTGAAGACCTGCCTGGTGATATTGTATTGTGTCTAGAATACTATCAGTTTGCATTGTATGACACTGTAATTTTAATGTAGCATCCCCTTCTCATCATTTCTAATACTGTTTAACTGTTGCTTTCAGTGATAATTTTTAAATCATCCACTTTATTAAGTAGCCAGTTATTTTGGTGAAGTAAGAATTCTGTCTGATTTTCCTTTTCTTTGAGTCTTCCATCTATGTCATTTAGTGATGTCTCTATATCAAGTAATTGTTGCTGCAGTATTTCTTTTAGTACATCTGTTTGCTTTTAGCAGTTTTCCTTGAGACTTTCCATATTATCAGTGAATCTATCCACTTTCAACGACAGTTCATGTAATGTGGAAGACATCAGTTGTATCTCCTTCTTCAGAGTGGTTTCTGAGTGAGAATTCTTTAAACTGGCCATTACCAAACAGCTGTGTTGTTCTCCAGAATATTTTGACAGGAAAAACTCAATAATATTTCTTGAAATTTGGCAGAGTTGTAGTTCTTAAGTTCCTTAATATTTTCTTTCTATTTCTGGTTAATGAAAATAATGTTTTCTCTTGTTTTCTAGTATTGTTTTGTGGAGCTCTAAAAAATGCTGCTTATCTGTTTGCCATCTAGGCTCCTCCCCCTTCAGTGATATTTTTTCATAGTTTATTTGTATCTGGTTTGTCGTATGCCATTTCTTGCTTGTGTCCATGTGTTTTCTTTTTTTCCAGCTAATGCCAAATAAATGTATGTATTTGTATATCATTAACATCAGTAACTGCCTTTTCAAAGAGTAACAGTAAAAGAACACATTTGCCACCAGCTCCTGTCCTTTTTTAAAACATTTTTTATTCATGGAAACCTATATTCGTTTTCAACATCACATTCTGCAACACGTATTTGACAAGTGTTATTTGAGTAGGTTTAACATGTATCTTTATTGTCTGGTACATATGAATATTAAAAATGGCTTCCATGTGGGGACAGAATCTTTAGAAACTGCATTATCAACTTATTCTTATCCTCATTGTGTTTGTTGTCTATATTCACTGAAGAGGCAAACGTCCTTAGACGTCTTTTAAATTTAGATTGTCAGTGTTACAGTGGAGGTCTTTCACTTATTACAACAAATCACTAAATTTGGACATGAGGAAATCAGTTTGAAGGAGTCAAAAAGGAATATGAATAGATGCATATTCCTCAATTTTATGTTGTTCCATCTAGATGAAACACAATAAAACTAGGACACAGCAGTGTGTATATTCAAGCTTATGAATGAAGAGAAGTAAAATATAGGCAGTAATTCAGTTAGTGAATCATTTGGCTTATAGACGTAATGCTAGAGAATGACAATGTCTTACTGATCTACAGAATAAATGTTGAAAGTAAATGCACATTTAGCTCTTAGAAACAGATGTGTAGGGCTTAAAAATTATGGATTATATGACATTGTTGAAAACTTTCCCAAGACAGGTGGTTTAGCATTTCCTAGAAATGGCATAATAAAACTAGTTGGTAGGTATGTTTACTTTTCCAAATGACCTAAGTGTGGCTTTTTAAAATGTAAGCACTCATCCATCTCTGCCATCTCAAGTGTCACCAGTTCTGAGAAGCTGATTTAGTACACTGAAAACTCTGTGTGTGGACAAGAAAACACTGAAATGGTATGAGATTAAACTCTCATCAAAAGGATCTGTAGACTGTTATAAACCTACACATTTCAGCAGATGCCAATTACAATGTAATTTGGTACTGTGCTTTTATAAGCTGTGTCAATAAATTAATTTTATGAACAGATAACCGACAAATGAAATGATATTGCAGTGGTTTCGATGGAAACAGCATTACAAACAAGAAAATATTTTTTATCCCTGGAATCCTTTCAGTTATACCTACTGCATAATATTAACAATATTTTTTTATTTTACATAAGGACTTAAAGCAAAGTTTCATGTATAACTTTAGAATCCATTTATACTAAAATCTGGATGGATATTAAAAGGAAACAAAATGTTTATGAAATGGAACATTCATCTTTCACTTAGGTTTAGTTTTACACTTGCAAGAATATTCCTGTTAGTTTCAGTTTTTACTTTCAAAATGATCTAAATTAGACTGTTTGGGACTAGAAGTATTTGTAACATAATGTAAAAATTAACTTTTTTTTTTATTCTTTTGCAATTAAGGTCTGTTATCTTACATGATTCTTGATTTGTTCTGCAGTATGGTAATCTATAAAGCCCTTTTTCAACCATCACATGTGTGCCAAACATACCTACAAGGTCACCCAGAATTTCCATTGCCATGCAGGATTTACCATACCTTATCCTCCAGTGGCAGAGAAGGGAGCCAAGGAGCTGCCAACCATTGCCTACAGAGGACTTTTGATAGTGATGAGGCCCCAGCACTCCACTCCACTGTGATAGCATCAATGTATGTTGGGACGGCAATGAGACATAACTATTGAGGTGCACCAGTCTAGTGACCTGAGTGGACATATCTCTGACCCTTACCCACAAGGCAATCTTTTGCACACTCTGGCTTACAAGCAGCTTGCAGCACCTCAGTTTATGTGTTGTATCTATGCCCCAACATATGGCCCTGGAATCCCATTCCCCTTCTGGGCATGTTTTTCTCATAGCTTCCAGTGTTTACAGTATGAACTTCCTACCCACATACATGTGGTACTATGCACACCAGTGGCATGGGTTCCCTGTTACAGATATGCCATTACATCTACCTCACTGTCACTGGCATGCACCACAGGGTTTGTTGTTTTTGAAAAGGTAATTTAATGGGCAGGACACCATCCCTGTCCCTAGAAACCTCCAGGTGTACAGAGCTTTTTCTGGAATTCCTCAATTTTAAAGCACTATGATTGGAAGCAGTGTTAAGCTAACTGGAACTAACACTTTCTATCATTCCAAAATTGTCATTTAACATGGAGCTTATGCTATTAGTTCTTGTTGGCGTCACAATCTGCAAGCTGCTCCTCATCTGCAGTGTGCTATTAATACATGCTGGAGTGAGGTGTGCACTTCACGGTATGCAGTGTGCTATCAATACACATTGGAATGAGGTGTGCACTTCACAGTATGCAGTGTGCTATTAATACACATTGGAGTGAGGTGTGCACTTCATGGTATGCAGTGTGCTATTAATACACATTGGAGTGATGTGTGCACTTCACGGTATGCAGTGTTCTATTAATACACATTGGAGTGACGTCTCAACTTCATGGTATGCAGTGTGCTATTAATACACACTGGAGTGAGGTGTGCACTTCACAGTATGCAGTGTGCTATTAATACACATTGGAGTGAGGTGTGCACTTCACGGTAAACTTCAAGCATGGCCATGCACTTGTGTCACAGTGCAGCACTACAGCCATTTCCTAGTGTCGAGGAGCAGCATTAAGTTGTGGGGGGTGTGAGTCACAAATATGTGTCTGTATGCACAGGGCTACAATTTCCTTGTAGACCCATCAACTTCATGGACTAAGGAATGCAGGGTTCCAAGCTGGTGTGCCAGGCAGATCAAGATTTTCCCATTCTTCTTTCAGGAGAACTTCATGAAGCATCTGCTGGGCACTTATAAAGGTGCAACGCATTATGCAGATGCCTGGTGTGAACTGGCTGGAAAGACGAGTGATACAAGTGGCATTACTCACTATGGTAAGCAATGTCGGCACATTTACAGCAATGCAAAGTGGCATCACTCTAACCTGCTTTACCAGATTGGGGCAGACATTGATGACAATGAGGCAGAAATGTACTGCAAGTATTTTTCAGTAGGTTTCTCTTTGACTGTCTTAAATGTTATACAAGTACACTTCAGAATATCTGTACTGCAAGTATTTTTAAATACATTTATCTTCAACTTTCTTTACTGTTTTACAAGTATGCTTAAGAATATCTGTTTTGTTTTCCATTGATATAGATGGAGGAGCAGCAGCTATGCATGGTTCGGTGCTACAGAAGGAAACAGCTCCTCTCTTGGCAGTGGAATATGTATGACATCTGTGACAGTTCACCATTCAAGTGGAATTTTGTTTGTGAGATATGAATGCAATGCATTTTTTCTTAGGTGTCATAATTTTGCAGTTCCTTTTGCAGAAGAGGACAAAGTAAGACCATGGTCACCTAGGTCTATGATGGCCACAGTATCTGGTGCTGGGATGACAATGGTTAACAGGTCTGCATCTTAAACTGGACACTGGTGCCCTGTGAGTTGTTTGCTTCCAAAGACAGGGTCAATACACATCTTCTGAATGTGGACTAAAGGATTCTCCTGTGATCTTCTGGCATCAGTAGACTGGGGTTGGGGGATTGGCATAATGTTTAAAGTATTTACCTCAGAGTCAAGAGATACAAGGTTTGATTCTCACCAAGAGAATTTGGCTAGGTTTAAAATGGCCCACAAAGATAGTCTAGTACTTACCTGAAACCTATACATTTGATATAACTGGCAGATTGGCTGGTGGGGTCTCATAACTCACAGATCCCACATCGCCAAGGCAGCAGCCTTCTCATAACATCAGACTCTTATTTGACTGATGTGTATTTGTTGCCCACTGGGCTGACCTGACGTCCAATCATGCTAAGCCCACACCCCATCCATATCTAGTTGCTTTCCCTGCATTTTACGTAATTTCCCATTTCTTGTTATTTCTCTGATCTATAACCATTTGTTCACCTTCTATATGTATGGCCAATTTATTGTCCTTCCACAAGTTTTGTATGTACCACCCATTTCTGTCTGTGTCTGTCTTCAGTGTTTATCTTTCTATTCCTGCAATCTGCCCTTGTTTCAATATCTCATTCAGTCATCCCTCACTATCTTCATCACCTATATTTCTTTAGCACTTACAAAAAAGGGACTTTTTACAACAATTAAAATAAACTTTCCTACACATTTCATACCTTATTGTTGCCTTTCTGTGTTTCTCTCTGCTTGCTGTCCTCCCATTTCTAATTTTCTTATCTACACAA
>NC_056730.1:841145631-841235631 GCF_019279795.1 Protopterus annectens | reverse complement strand
ACATTGCCACTATTCAGACAAATATGATATGGGCTTCATCAGTTGATCGAGTTTTCAGAAACTTGAAATTAATATGGCCGAGACCATATGATTGAGATTTTGAAAACTTGAAACTTCTGAATGATGATCATGGTACAGTGGAGATCAGGAATTTTACCATTTTCCTTGCTGTAGTGCTATCTCAGAGTTGGTGTATATAATTCACAGGGGATGTGGGAGGTGCAGAGGAGATTTTTGAAGTTTGAGTTTTCAAAAACTGGATCATATGGTCTCGGCCATATGAATTTCGAGCTTCTGAAAATTCAGTTGTCTAACATATGACATATACATACACACACAGGGTTTATATCACGAGATTGAAACCTTATGTAGTCGAATACCTAAAGATCGATCTCTAAAAATCAAACTGTAAAAATGGTGAATGGCTGTTTCCACACAGGGAAACAAGTCATTTGGCCTTTACGTGGATTTTGCCCATTTTATAATGTACAGCAATCTTGTAGTTGGTATATTTAGTTACGGGGGTGTGGGTGGGGATAAAGCCCCCCACTTGATTTTTGTTTACAACTTTTTTTTTTAGTTTGGCCAATGGCATTGTTCCTCTGTGTGGAATTTTCACAGTTCGATATTTAGTGATTGACCTTTAGGTATTCGATAATCTATGGTTTTGATCATGTAATATAGACACACACACACACACACACACACACACACACACACACACACACACACACACACACACACACACACACACGTATGTTTATATGCTTCCCTGATCTAGAAGGGATTGGTTAGAGTCAAATCCAGTTAAATGAAGTCACAATCAATAATTCAGCAGGGCTCTGTTGCTCAGCTTAAGGCATCCCAGCCAAAGGGAGCTGGATTACTTTAACACGAACCTGCCACTGTCACTTTAACATCAGCTTTAACTTCCCCATACTCTTTCTTAATACCTACTTGTTGTACCAGTGTTTCAGCACAAATACATATCATCAGTGCTTCTTAGACTCTTAGTCTTAACTCACTTGACTAGGTTGTTTCTTCCTCATGTAGAAGTACAGTTTTTTTGGACTAGGCCATCAAAAGTATGGCCTCACTGCCTTCTTTGTATACAAATACACTGTTTCTGGTTAAGTCAAACAATCACAATGTGGTTTCCATTAATTAGAACTCTGCCCAAACACCCAAAAACTCCACTGTCTCTATTGATTTCTCTAAGGTGAATGTATGAAGATTTAGAAGATCATCTATCCTCGAACAAGCATAGCTTTTTTTTTTCTGGGAGCTGCTATTCTCACTGTAATACTTACTGTGATGACCCTCCTCTGGGACAATAATCAAGAAGCCTCAGTTGTCACCAGTGACACCAGTGAGGGGCATTCACTTGAATCAAAAATAGATACACAATATTTCCATATCCAGCTATCTGCACCTAGCACAATTTCCCTTAAGGGCAGACAGGGAACACACACCCATCCTGGGGCTGGATTTTCTTCTCTCTCGCCAGGCCCCAAATAACACTAAACACTGACCACAACTGTAGAGTTGAGTCCTTAGCCGAGTGTTCCAAACTAAGTCCTCCACCATCTTCTCTGTGAAACCAGTGCTCTCTGTCCCTGCTCTAAGTACCTGATGCATACACTCTTTCAGATTTGATTTTCACACACACACACACACACACACACACACACACACACACACACACACACACACACACACACACACACACACACACACACACTCCTGTGAAAGGGCAGGCACAGCTTTACCAGCTCTGCCCCCTCTGTCCAGGTTATAAGGAAGATGCTTCCACCAGAACACTTCAAAGCCAGCTACTCTAAGGCTCTTACATAGGTATCCATATATACTGGGTAAAATTAATACTAATACAAATGGTAATGTTTGACCAATGCAGAAAAACTTTCAGGAGCTGCCACAGTGCCAACAAATAAATATAAGTACTCTCAAAGGTTAAAATATTTGTTAAAAGACCATCCACAATGAAAAGTTTAAATATAGTTAATAATAAATAAGAAATGAACATGAAAATACTAACTGTCTATTTACAATAAACACCAGAGTTTCAATCACAGGAGATTATAAAAATAACATAGATGGAAATGTTCATATAGATACAGAAAAACAATTCTTAATTAATCTCGCTATATTTTCCTGACCAATCTAAATAATTACTGTTCCCTAGTTCACTTACTAGAGCAAAGCAAGATGATGTAGGTAAATGGTCCTTTTTTGTCAGGTTTCAAAAACAGACTGCCCTGAGACTTCTGTCTAATCTAGTGTTAAAATATTATTTCAATGCTGGATTACAGAATGATATCACATACATCTGGTCACCTGACCTCTAGTCCCCACACTACCCCAATTACTAGAAACTGAGCCAGAATCTTGCACATATTTGTTACCATACACACAGAGCTTTACTAAGATGTGATCTAGCATCTGGAAGCTATAAAACCATTTCATAAACTTTCACCCTTCCAGGGTAGCAATTAGTTCACCCCTAAGGACAATACAGTGGGATTCCTTGCCCTGGTTTTCACAGACATTTTGTCTCTGGCTACAGTTAGAACTGTAAGATACAATCTTTATGACCCAAATCAGGTAATTTAATTTCAGACAATTTTTGAAAGTTAGCTGTGCTGAGATTAACCTCTTCTATTCCAGTATACTCTGTTAAAATAAATACATTTCAACAGTTACAATACAGTCTGACATACCGGTGTATTTTTTTTTCTGTCATGCAGGACCCACAGTTGGTACATTTTTTAACACAAGCATCTTTACAAAAACATTTTCAGCACAAGCACCTGTACAAATCAGTTTGACATGCAAATGACATCTAATTCTTTAGAAAACTCCAGGTAGCTATACTAGTATATGTTACACATCCACTGCCCCACTTTTCCTGGTATAGCTGGCAATACCTCACATCATCACACCTGCATCCAAAGATCTCAGTCCTGTTTAGTAACAAATACAGAACTAGGTTTAGAAACAAGCATCTTTGGTGAATCCCCACTATTAACAAGTTGTAAAACAAAAGGAAATATATACTCTCCCACTTAAGATAAATTGATTGAGGACTGTAAATTTGTCCCTGGTCTCCCCCATGGTCCACAATGGCATGAGTAGTATGTAGCATGAACTGCTGTGCCTAGACTAGGCTACAAATGATTGTTCAGATCAAACATTTAGTTAATAACTATGGACCAATAAGCTGCTATGCATTCATACAGTGGAAACAGGAACAATTCTAGTATCAGGCATATCTATGTTAGCCCATATGTCTTAGCAATGGCTAGGCAATCTAAATCACATTGTTTAGTCAAATATATATCATGCTAGAAAACTAAGTCCACAAAACACAATCATAGCATTCCAGAATGGCAACCTTGCATAAGGAATATGGTAATCACTGATCATGTGTTTTCTGTTTCATAAATCATAACATACATTGTTTTTTTTTTTTTGCCTACTGAGCTATCAAAATATGTTATTCTCATGTTTTGCACTTTGTGAGTAGCCATTATTTCTGTATCTATAGAGATCTTTATTAGTAAGTTAAGTACTTTGGTTCGACAGACTGATACAAGTATAAATGTATATAAATGTATACACTTGTGTGTGTGTGTGTGTGTGTGTGTGTGTGTGTGTGTGTGTGTGTGTGTGTGTGTGTGTATATTGCAATTAAAAGATTAATGTACTTCTAAAACAGTTGTTGTTTGTCATTTTGGCTTTTTCCCAGTTAGGGGTCACCACAGCGGAACTCCGGTCCGCTAATGATTGGCAGTAGATTTTTATGGTGCCGAATTCACGCATGCCTTTCAAAAGCCACTCGACCGTAGGGGAGGACATTATTTTAAAAACAGAGCTCAGTTGAAAAAAATAACCCAGAATTAGCTTAGGTCTTTTTTGCCTCCAACCTAGACTTTCTATAAGCCTAAATTTAACAGAGTTAATAAATGTTAAAAAAAAATATATAAAAGTATGATGTCATAACTTAGAAATCATTCTATTGTAAAGTAAAAAATAACATCCTGGTTAGGAACCGGAAAGGCGTCCTTCTGTAAATAATGCTTTTAAATCAATTTGTATGACAAGACATGCTGGTCCCTCAGTGGTTTAAAATGTGAATCTGGGTGAAACATACAAAGGAACATCAGCTGGTACATGATGTACTCCTTTGTTCCTAGCAAAGTAGTTGCATTCGTGGCAGCTTATTATTCATATATTATCACAGCACATCACAATCAGTCACCTTGGAAAATGTCAACCTACATCTTGGTGCTGGAAACTGTAAAATTGCTACACAAACACATTATATATTTACATGTTTTACAAACTGGCATTTTAGGTCAATCCTACCTGCGAAGTGAGGACGAAAAAAATCTGAACTGTGCATTTTAACTCAAAGATGACCCATCTGGAGTATCTGTACTTTGTAATCCCCTTTGCCTTTTGATTATATATAGCAAGTTGATATCAAGTCTTACAAGGAAGGTAAAAGAAATTTGCAGTAAACAAAATAAACAAGGTAAAAAAAATACTGAAATCTGAATGCTGCCAATTGCCTGCAATATTGTGAACATTTTATGATGTATATTTGCCTTGTAGTAATTTACTCATACAAGTAAAAACTCACACAGAATAATTACCATGACAATCACATCAGCAAGTAACAATGGGCATCCCAGCAATATGTGGTGTTATGGACAATGCACACTAATAGGAAAATAAGTGTTGTGCCATTTCTCAGGTAGAAATTTCATCCTTAAGAAACATTAAAATGTAATTTACTAGAGAGTTCAGATGTTATATAAGAGTATAAAACTGTATTCTTGTGGATAGTGTTGTTCTATCCCTGAAAGTATGACATTTTGGAGGCATATTCATAAAAAATCATAACATGACCATGCACTGGAAAAAATCATGATGAAGTCAGTGCAACATAACCCCAAAGGTATTTAGCGTGCATGAGTACCAGCACAGCATGGACATGCCACGGGCAACTGGTGTATAACGAACCTTTATAGCCATGGTAATGACAGCAAAAGTGCAGCTGAACAAACAATATTATGAGCAATCACATGATTTGGGGGAAGTGGCATGCTGATGGCATGCCCTGTGTTATACACATTCACACTTTTATTAAAGTGCCCCATTGCTTCTACACAGGCACAGCAAACTGTCCACATAAAGGCATCACAGCAAAATGTTGATTCAATCTGTTTTATATATATATAAATATATATATATATATATATATATATATATATATATATATATATATATATATAAGAAAATGGGGATATAGGAAAGTGCAAAATGGGAAAATGGGTAAAGCAAGCAGAGGAACACACAGAAGGACAACAGTAAGGGAAGAGAGGTATGGAGTGGAGAAGGGTATACATTTTGTTGGGTATAGATATCCATTTTTATGAAGACATGTACATGGGGAAAGAAACAACAGAAAGGTATGGTAAGAAAGAGAGTGTAAGGTAGGAAACGGGCAGACAAACAAACAGAACCCAAAGAATGAAAGAAAAGATTGTCACATGGAAGGCAAGAATGGAAAGATGCGGGATTGATGGAGGCAGACATCTGCTGGCAAAACTGGATTGTTAAGAAGGAAAGTCTTCTTGTGCTGTTGTTAAACTTATCAAATATAATATAATTGTAGAAGGAGAAGAATTACGAGTACTGCTAGATTCATGAAGCATGATCTCACTTGTTGGCACTCAATATGTGCATAAGCACAAATATATTTGTTACCAGAAAATGGGAGTGTGCATGGGGACAATACTGAGTGGAAATACAGACTCTTTTAGGTGAAGTCTTCCATCCAGGTGCTTTAGTGCCTAACTTCCCATGATGTGTTAATTAGTTAAGGCTTTCCACAATTTAAGGAACTCTGGGAAACTGTGGATGAGGAACAGTGAGTCAGAGATACATAAAGCTCTAGTAAAGACAAAGGTGATAAGTATGAAGCTTTAAAATGCACTAAGATTCTGGTTTTGGCAGGTATGAACAAATCTTATACTTACTCTTGCCAAAAGACTCCAGTAGAAAAGGTCACAAAATAAGTCAGTAGAAAGGCTAATAGAGAATCGCCTGCAGTTAAGCACACACCATGTGAGCCTTCAGAATTCAGAATCAGAGACTCAGATGGAAAAGAAAAATGCTGTATTTAAAAAAAAAGAGGAAGATGATCAAAACCCAAAAATTCTCTGTGCTGCACCAACAGAGAGAGATAAATAGATGTAGAAGAAAGAATCTAAGGCTAGAACAATAGCATGGCTGAATAGGAAAAAGGGAAGATGCAAGTAACTTGGATAGAAGAAATCTATTTTCTGAAATTTCCATTTTTTGAAGATGAATCTGATAAAGGGGAAAAGTTATTCCTGTGTTTGGAGGGGATAGGCCAACAACATACTTCATGTGAAACTACTGACAGAAGTTATATTGGTATAGCTGACCTCCAGATAAGCCGCATGAATTTTTAAATACCCCTGTGGGAAGATGGCATAAAAAGTAGGGTCACAGTGAGCAGAGGAAGCAAGAAAGGGGAGATGAATGAACAGAACAACCCCAACCTCATTTCACATCCATAACATGACCAATTTGCTCTTCAGTGTAATTCAAAACAAAGAACAGACAGTGAAGAAGTTACTGATAGCAAAACCATTTATTGCCCTTGCAATGAATTTGGTACACAGATATGTCTTGGCTCATCATTTTGAATGAATAAAATTAAGACCAAATAGCAGCACTTATTCCAGGGATTAGAAACCTCAGATGGTTTTGCCTTTAACAGAAGTACCATTTGTGCACATAGCAATAGACATAGCAGACCCACTTGTGAAGTCAGATAGAGGTCTATAGTACATATTGGTAATCATTTGTTATACAACAAAGTTTCCAGTGCAGTGCAGTTATGGAGGCATATCGTTAAGGCTATATTAAGAGAACTGGTACTACTGTTTCCAAAGTTACAAAATGTTAAAGAAATCATTATTGATCAAGGTACCCCATTCATGTCTAGAGTAATTAGTTCTTTAAGGCAAAAGCAGTTAGGAATATCAATATATCATCCCCAAACATGTGAGCTAGTACAACATTTTAACAAAACTTTAAAGTTTGCACTTCAGAAAGCTACAGAACAAATGGAATAAAACTAAGGCTCATATGATCATAGGAGATTACTAGGCTATTGATCTGGAGGTCATTTCAAGCCTAGTCATTTCATCCCAATGTAATACCATAGATACTCTAGTCAATACACAGGCCAGCTGGTTCTTTACATTCTCTTTGCTGCAATAGAAGTGTCCCAAGTCTCAAAAGGCTTCATCTAATATATATATATATATATATATATATAAATATATATAAATATATATATATATATATATATATATATATATATATATATATATATATATAAAAAAAAATATATATATATATATATATATATATATATATATATATATAAATATATAATATATATATATATATATATATATATATATATATATATGAACTATTATATGGCAAGCACTGATGTGGCTTTCTAAACATTGCAAAAGAAATATGAGAAAGTAAAATAATCCCTTCAAAATGTGGCAAGACTTTTCACATAATTGTAGGACAGGCTAAGAACTGCAATGCCTATGGTCAGAGGGCAGGAAACCCATTAGAGAAATTATAATAGAAATGTTAACTTAAGAGACTTCAAAGCACAGAAAAAAGTACTTTCATGTTTACCCTCTGTAGGAGCCAATTCTTTGTCAAGTGAGAAGGCCCTTTTGAAGTGAACGAGAAAGCGTGGAAAGTGAATTACATAGTAAGACTAACTAGTAAGAGGAGTCCAAAACAGATGTATTTCATAAATATGTTAAACTCATAGCATCCAGGGATATGTATTACCTGCTCAAACTGACTAAACTTGATTAACTTAAACTTCACCCTTGGTTTATTTATCACTGCAGAAGGCACGTTAACTCCACTAAAGGACATCTACAACCTATGTATTTCATATAATATAATATTATGCCTAATATCTGTTAAAATGCTGTAGTAGAACCTCTCAAAATAAAAAAGCATTGCCTCTACTCTTTCAGACTTTCATCCCATTTCTCTCCTCCCTACGATATGAAATATTCTAGAAAAAATTATTTTACTTGTATCTCAGTCAATATATCAGCCAAACCACATTTTTTCTAAAAAAAAAAACATGGTTTCTTTTCCAGTCACAGTACATTCATAGCTATTGGGACACAATGACAACAGTCCCCTGTGTATTGCTAAAGGCCTATTCAATGGAATCATTTTATGAACCACACCAGTGCCTTTGATCTTGTCAGTCACACATTTCTCATGGAACATCTCATCAAAATAGACATTAGCCATGGCACTCTACCCTCATTCAAAAACTACCTGTCCAAATACAACTTCTCTGTGAATTTCAAGTCATCAACTTCACTGACTAGCCTTCTACAGAAAGATGTCCCCTGCAGATCCGTTCTGGCACCTGTTCTCTTCTCTGTCTGTACTAACAAAGTCTCTTGACCTACTCAGGTTCCACTCCTGCTTTATGCTGAGGAGATGTTCTTATTTTGCTCCAACCATTCTCTGTCTTCTCTTGAACATGACATCATGCTACCTTTCATGCCCTTATTGATTAAATTAATGATAATCAATTACTGCTTAAATCTTCCAAAACAAAAATAGTGCTTTTTGGAACTAGGAAGAAAAGTCACCTCTATCTCCAGACCTCTATAAATTGTTGATTATCTTAACAACACAATTAAAAAAATCAATGCCTTCAACTATTTAGAAATTTGGTTAGAACCTTCCATAATCTTCCACCTCAGCTTTGACCACAATTATAATAAAATCCACTCTGTCCTGTTCTGGGCTAATAGAATGCTACCATTTCTTTCCAAACCCCGTATCAATGCCATAGTTAAAGACATCTTACTGATTCAGCTGGAATACTGTCTTCCTCTTACTGCAGCAGTTTCAAAAACAAATGCAGCCACTGTCTCAGACTCTATTTGCAGATTCTTCACTACCTCCTCAACTAAGAAACACCACTGTAAAACCTTAAGAAAAACTAACTGGCTACCTGTGAAATAATGGGCTGCTTTCCTACTCACTGCTCAGCTACATAACATTATCAAGACTGGTCCTTTCCCCAGCTAGCCTCCCAACTAATCAGGGACAGACCAACATACAACCTTAGAAGTTTTAGCTTCTCTGGTCCTTTTCTCAAAAGCATGTACTGAGAAAATGTATGTTTTATATAATATTATATACAGACACAATAGTGATAAATGATTATGAGTTTACTACTGTGGGTTATATATGTGACAGAAACACAGTTTTGATGAGCAAATAAGCATAGTGTCACTCATTTAATATGCTTATTCCCTGAGCACTTGTACAATATGCATATTCTACTTAGCCAATGGCTTATTTCTTTTGCTGTACCATTCATATGAATTACCTTATGTTAGACCAATGCCTCACAGAATTCAACTGTTGCTTCTGAGCTTGCCATTCCTGCAGAAAAGCAACTAAAACATATACTACTCTGTAGATCAGAGTGTAATGTGTGTGTGCTTGTATCTTTAAGAAACATGCGAGGCTGTACGCGCACATATATAACCCGCACATGTGCACATCCTTAGTGCCATTTTGTAGAAGCAGCTAAGGAGTAAGCATGCATGATCGTAGTCATTAATTGTATATGAGTTACTTAAGTGAGAGTTAATAGTCAACAGTAGTAATGTGTTTGTATATAATAAAGCTGCTTAAACAGAACCTATGATGATTAGTTTATTCACGTCCTAACACAAAAGTGACATGGTGTCAGAACCAGGATCGAAGAAAGAAGAATATTCGGAGCCATGAGATGCAAAGACGACAGTGAAGATAAAATTGACAGAAAAGTGCATAAACAGCCAGAAAGAAACAAAGGTAATGAGAAATTACACAGACTGTTTGCTTGATGTGAAAGACAATAAAGGGGCATTACTAGGGTACAGACTGCATTATCAGGCAAGTGGAAAGCACAAAAAGTTTGTTAACTAAAGAACATGCTTAAGATAAAAGTATTCGATGAAACAATTAACTGTAAAGCAAAACGAGTATGTGTAAAGGAGAAACGAGTGTGTTTAAAACAAAACTAGTATGTTTAAGGCAAAGATGGGCATGTTTAGAGTAAAACAAGTACAAGAAATGTATATTGGGCATAAAAAGATCTTAAACGAGCAAAACGATTACAATTAAAAAAATAAAGGGCACATTAAGCAAAGATAAAGCAAGGCAACTGCAATTGTTTTGGCAAAGTGCTGTATTTGGGCATAACTACGACTTTGTATTGTATCAAGGGCATAACTAAAGTTATTCAAAATATTTCAGAGTGGATAAAAATGCTTACAGTGTGTGCTTATTGCTGTGTATGTATTTCAAAGAGTTTGTTGTGTGCAAAGTGAAACTACTTCATGTAATCCAGTTAAAGTACAATTATTTCAAGAAAGATTCTTGTGCTGGTTGTGTCTATTCGCAAAGTACCACCATTACAGAGTGCTTCTTGTACTGTAAAGAGTTGCCTAGTAAGGTACTACCATTTTGGGAGCATTTCAGTGGACTGTATGCAGTTATTCGCAAAATGCAAGTTACTGAGTTTAAGGCAACAAATGATTGATTTATTCACATTGTACATTTACTTGGCATGTTTCTTACACTGATAAGAGGTGCTTTCTTACAAAAGACGACATTACAGCAGTATTACCATGCTTGTGAATTATTCAGTCACATTGTAGAGTTCTTGAATGTTTCTTAAAGTGACAACTTTAATAAGTGAGGGTAAATGACTGTAGCATTTCTGCCTTTACCGTTAAAATTCCAAATGCATCAAAAAGCCCGAGAAGTTATTTCGCAAAGTCCAGTAAAGTATCAAAAAGCCCAACAAGTTTATTTCATAAAGTCCAGTTATTCGAAAGTACTATGAGTTTGTTTATTCGCATAATTCCAAAAAGCCCAATAAAGGTACAAGTTTAGAGAACAAAGGCATTGAACAATTATCTGCATTCATTCTGGCATATGTGCATGTGTGTATGTTTATGCTTATTTGCAAACTCCTTTGCTGGTATGTGTTAATATGGCAGATGGATTTAGAAGACCCCTACTACTTGTATTTGATCAGAATATTGTAGAGAACTGGAGAATATTTGAGCAAGACTACGATATTTTCATACAAGCAGCTTATGCAGATAGAGATGCATGTACAAGGGCTTTCATTTTGCTAAACCTAGCTGGGTGAGAGGCCATAGAAAGAGAGTGTTCATTTGTGTATGCACCAGCAGTATATGAAGGAGAAGGAGCAGACTGCCATATTGTTGTACAAGCTGAATCAAGAGAAGACCCCGAGTGTTTGAAGTGCAAGTTCAGAGAAATGTGTAACCCCCAGATGAATATTACATTAGAGAGCAGAAACCAGGGGAAACATTTGCAGCTTTTATAGCTGACTTGAGAAACAGAGCTGAGATGTGTCAGTTTGGTGATCTGAAAGATGAGCTGATAAAGGATAGGCTTGTATGTGGTATTACCAGTGCTTCTGTGAGAAAGATTTTACTTTGTGACAGTGATTTAACATTGAGGAAAGCCATGAGGTGACAGAAAAACACACAAGTATGCTTGCAAGTGACAAGAGCATGGTTTTGGTTAGTTTCAGGGTGCATGTAGATAGTATGCAACACATGGCAAACAAGAACAGGCCTAAGCACATGCCAGCTGCAGGATTTCCAAAGAAGCCATGAGATTTTCCAAAAAATTCCAAGAACGGTGTAAACTCCAACACCAGCTCAGTACAACACAAGCATGAATCAGTAAAACCTAAATCTAGCTTTATTGTTAACTGTCACAATTGTGCGAATGACGAGTCTAAAAAAGAGAAGTCCTTAGCATATGGTCAGCAATGTTACAAGTGTAAAAAATGGAATAATTTCCAAAAGTTTTGCAGATCAAGCAAGCCTCACAGAGTTGCAAAGAAAGGTTGCACAAAAAAGCAAGTTGATCAAGTAGAGCCGAAGCAGTCAGATTTATATGTAGATGGTGTATCAGTGCTTGGCGAAAGATTTGATGCAGTGAACTTATTAACAAGAAGTGAAGTATTTTGTACTGTCCAGATTAATGGAAAGTCCACAGGGCTCAAGGTAGATATTGATTCAAAGTGTACTGTTATATCAGCAGACACATTTGCAAGAGTGAGAACTAATGAACAACGCAATGTAACCAGTAGTGTGAGACTTGTTGCTTATGGAGGTGAAGAAATTCAAACCAAAGGTTCAGTGATACTTTCATGAGAACTGTTACAGCATGTTATTCTATGTAGTCCAAAGACCAGTGCAATCTTTATTAGGTCTCAAAGATAATTTAAGAATGAATCTGCCTTCTTTTGCCAAAGAAGTTTATCATGTAAGTGCATTTCCCAGTTTTAATTTTTCAGAAGCCATTTTCTCAGAGCATGCTGATGTGTTCGATAAAAAGTTAGTCAAACTTCCAGTTGAGTATTCCATGAAGTCAGACCCAGAGATCACTCCAGTAGTCAGACCAGCAAGACGAGTTCCAATAGCAATAAAAGATAAAGTTAAAACTCAGTTGGATAAAATGGTGCAGAAAGATGTGATTTGTCCAGTTAAAGAACAAATAGAATGGGTGTTGTCCATGGCAGCCACTCACAAAAAAAGCTCAGACAAAAATTAGAATATGCATTGACCCAAAAGATCTGAACAAAGCATTAAAGAGATCATATCATTCAATGTGCACAGCTGAAGAATTTGCAGCTCTAATACCGAATGCCACTGTATTTTCTGTTTTGAATGCAAAGAGTTCATTTTGGCAAGTGGTGCTGGATCGCAAGTCCTCATTTCTAACTACTTTTGGTACTCCGTTTGGCAGATACAGATTCCTAAGGATGGCATTTGGAATAAATTCTGCAAGTGAAGTCTTTCAGCATGCAAGGGAGAAAATGAGTTTTAGGTGAAGTGATATGTACCCATATATATATATATATATGGTTCTACCTGACATAAACGAAACCCCAAAACACCGACAACGCAATCACCGAAACCAAATAACCGACAATACAAAAACACGAAACCCCACATGCCCGACAACGAAATAACCGACGGTACACAAACACGAAACCTCATACACTGCACACACCACAATCACAACAATCAACAAACAAAACCACATACACAACACAAGCACACCAAAATCCCTACAAACCCACACATACACAACTACCTACAACCCTAACCCAAACCCTAACCCTAAGGTCCGTCACTACCGCACACTTACCTGACCCGCTCCCTAACCCTAACTCACTTATCCGCCCTAACCCAAACACAATCACTACCGACACTTACCTGACCGCTCCCTAACCCTAACTCACTTATCCGCCCCTAACCCAAACACAATCACTACGCACACTTACCTGACCCGGCTCCTAACCCTAACTCACTTATCCCGCCCCTAACCCAAACACAATCACTACCGCACACTTACCTGACCCGCTCCCTAACCCTAACTCACTTATCCCACCCCTAACCCAAACACAATCACTACCGCACAATTTCATTCAGCCTTACCTGCACATTGACGTTCTTATGAGCCGTCGACTTTAACTACTGTCTGCGTTTTCAGATTTCGCGCTTCTGAGGCTTCAAAATTTTCTGTCGGTGTCAGGTAGAACCATATATATATATATATATATATATATATATATATATATATATATATATATATATATATATATATATATATATATATATATGTATGCACACATCAAAACAACACCTATGTCAACATGAATGATGTTGACCACAAGAGGTCGTCAATGCAAATGTTGACAAGGTACTATGCATGAAAGAGGAATATAATCTCCATACGCAAACTAAAACTTAGAAAAGAGAAAAGTATATTTTTTTGGGAGTAGAGCAAGCCTCCCTGCATCCCCACTCACTGCTAATTATATATAAATACTAACTCTGAGATTGCACAATCTCTAGTGGAAGGTGCATATTCCCCAAACCCTGAAATTGTCAGTCTTGCACATCTTCAACAGATGTTGACATCTGTAATTTTAGATGACCTTTTTTGCTATATATATATATATGTGTGTGTGTCTGTGTGTGTGTGTGTGTGTGTGTGTGTGTGTGTGTGTGTGCTTTTTATGCCTCTTTCTGTATATGACAATATTTTGGCGGCTTTCCCTACTGCCCTTTCTTATTGCTTTATCATGTATAAGTCATATTGTATGACAACTACAGGTAAATTTTAGTGTAATTTCTTCTTTCATCCAATATTTTTTTTTGTGGTCTTTTCTCTTTTGGAAACAATTTTAAATGACATTTAATCTGCTAGAGTGAAAAATCACCACTCCGTTTTTCTCAAGTCTGACATCATCAATAGTCCAACTTTATGTCATATCTTTGTCTCACTACTAAAATGGCATATATTTTTCTTCCAAGCCTTTAGCAGTACCTTTGAGAAGACATGACCTTGGTATGGACCCCTGGCATACCCGATGGTCACCTACCTTTCAAATATACTATTCTGTATCATTTTGCCTACCCAATGTTTTTTCTATGTTACAATTCTAGAATGTGAAGAAAAAACACCAAAGTTCATGAAAATTAATAAAACACTTTAAAACAAAATGTGAAAAGAAGACTAAAAAATGACTGTCAACACAATGCTTAGTTGAGCGCTTTCTTTAGTTTTAATATAAACGAACTTCATCAGACTCTAAGGAAGTTTGTTTATATTAAAACAAAAGAAAGCGCTCAACCAAGCATTTGTGTGGACAGTCTTCTTTTCACATTTTGTTTTAAAATCCTAGAATGTGCACTATGTATACAATTTGTTCTTCAAACAACATGTTGCAGTATGATGAAGTGTATGTAATATCACAGCAAGACACATACAGAGACCCTATCTTGTTAAATTAATGGTGAATCCAGTCAATTAATTCAGTAAAAGTTGTCTTGTATGTTCATCTTGTAATGAGACCATCCTATGTTGGGTCTCTCACCCCAATGACTTGTAAAAATTTAAAATGAGTTTCTTTCAGTAGTTGAGGGAAATACAGCACAATTATATTAAGGGTTGCAACGTCAGCAAGGCTGAAGTCATCCCCACTCCAAAGGGATGATGTAACTTCTGTAAGCCTGACCAAAGGAATAGATTAATAACAGTTTTAGTTATGCAATGCTGGAGAAGCTTAAGCATATTGGGAGTAGTTTATATCTGAGATACATACTTCCATGTTAAAGGGGGCACTGTACAATGAATATCCAGGCACACAGAAACATTCTAGCTTTACTAGAAAGGCTAACCCAGACTCTGCTACACTTTTCTGTGAAGGAAAGGTTAGTTTGCTTTTTATTTGTTGTATTTTGTATTACTTTATTACCTTTTTATATTTTGAATACTGTGATTTGTTTTCTTTACCTTGTGTTTTACTTGTATTCTGCTTTTAACTGCATAATAAGACTTCAAAAGTAACCACAGCTCTGTCTCTTATGAGTCAGGCAGAAATTTTTCCCACCCTCCCACCTGCTTGCTGTTGTGTTCTTAAATACAACTGTCTTTCTAGTTGCCTGCCTCTTATGTTAATTTGACCATATATCTCATTTCCACTCTCCTTTCACTGGCTTGTGTGAGTAAGCGCAAAATTATCATTTTGTGAAATCACTCCCCTTTAGCTATTTAAATTTATTGGCCATCCTACTGTATTCCATAGAACCAGAATGCAAAACTGACCACCCCCTTTCAATCTATTTTGCTGTTTTAAAAATAGTGACTCTCCACTAAAACTTAACTTTTTAGATAGGTAAAATATAAGTTACCTACTTTCACATCTGACTTATCTAGTGCACACTCCAGTGTTTAGGATAAACCATTTTTTCATCTTACCTTTAAACATCCCTGTGACTAACACTTGCTCTAATACCTGCTGGAAAGCACTATGAAGCCTTGACCTGATACAAGCTTTCAACTCTCCTTGTTAATAAAGAGAAATTAATTGAAGGCACTAAACAGTATATAACTGCAAAATACCTTGCTAAGGCAAGGGAAAACAGCTGCTGTACTTTACAAAAAAGCACCAAAACAGGCATGTCCATGGGTCAGCTTCCAGTGATTTCTCCTGTCCACCTGGTGAATCTGGTCATACTGGGGCAATGCAGCAATTGCCTCGTGTACACAGACAAACCTCTCCTCCTACCAACCAACACTACAACCTGTGAGAGATGCACTTACATAGCCAAACTTGAAGCAAAGCTCTCTCCACTCAAGATTGTGCTAGACAGTCAAGAGGAGAAGGTTAACACCCACACTACACCTCAAGCAATACATAGCCCTTCTAAATCGACACCACCAACACCCACACATAGCAACATTAAATCCACATATGCGGAGGCCCTTAACTGTAACCTGCCCAAGCAACAAGGACCTCCGAAGCTGAAACGCAAACAAATCACCAGTCATAGCCAAAGTGTCACATAGCTCAGAACACCAGTGTGCCACCCAGCAACAGCCCCTAAGGCAAGACAACGTATCTAACACTTCAGTCATAGGTGACTCTATAGTCAGGCACACTGATGTCCCACTCACCAGGATGAACAAGGAGAAAATTACAGTCAGCTGCCTGTCTGGTGCCAGGATCTGCCACATAATGCATGCACTCAAGTCACTCCACAACAAATACAAATATGACTCTGTCATTGTCCATGTTGGAGTGAATGACTTGAGACGTACCTCCCTGGACTACATGAAAGAGACGTGGAAGAGCTCTCAGATCATGTGGCCCAGGCAGGTATGACCCTAGCCCCAAGTAGCATCCTACCTTCGCCCAGAATTATATCACAATATAAGTACAAAATGATTGACGTCAACAATTGGCTAAGCATCTGGTGTCATTCAAAGGTGATCCAGTATCTGTCTGCCTGGGACAACATGATTGACAGACCATGATGTTTTGCCAGAGATGGTCTGCACCTGTCACCCCTGAGATTCAGGTTACTGGCTAAGGCTCTTGCCACCCCTATAGTGCCTTTTTTGGGCAATGTTCAAAGGACAAAACCACCACCATAACAGGTACAAGCATGCAAATTCTGAAGGTAATGTTACTCAATGCTAGAAGTCTAAACCTCAAAATGCACTCTCTCGAGGCACTCCTAAAAATGGAGAACATTGGTATCTGTGCAGTAACTGAGATTTGGTTCAAGGCTCCAGAGAGCACACCTGCAATACCAGGCTACAACTCTTACCACACTTTTCAGCCACCAAACCAGGACCGAAACACTAAAGGTGGAGGAGTGTCCATATTCACCAAGGCTATTCACACCACCAGGCTAGTTGCCCAACACAACGCATCTGAAATTCTCCAGGTACAACTAACACTAGGTAAGAGTGCAATCCAAATTGTAGCTTGCAAAAGATCCGCCACCATGCCCCAAGATTCTCACTACCCCTTTCTAAACATACTGGAAAATATTAAGATACAGTCAAACACCCTAATACTGGGTGATTTCAACTACCCTGCCATTAACTGGGAAAACTACTCATGTACCAACACCTTTGTCCAATGATTCTTGGAATTCATAAATTCCAACGCCCTGGATCAACTAATCCATAGCCCCACCAGGGGCTCCAATATCCTAGACCTGGTCATTACCAACATGGGAAATCGATGCTCCACACCTATGGTCACCCCCTCGTTGGTCAGGTCTGACCATAAGCTAATCACCCTTAACATCCACATCCCACCCCCATCCTACAGCAAGGAAACCTCCATAAAAAACTTCTCCAAAGCCAACGTCATGCTACTCAAGTCAGAAGTGACAAACGTCATGACACCCATGCAGACGGGAACTGAAAGTTCGAGTGCTGAATCCTACACTGTATGAGCACATCCATGCATGCATGAATCATGCCATCCCAAATAGAACCAAGATGCTCTCCTCCAAAGAAAGGAAGCCAATTTGGTGGTCCCCTGCCATAAACAAACTTTACAACAAAAGGAAGAAACTGTTGCAAAAAAGAGGAAAATCCCAGGATGCAAAAAATTCCCTTACCGGCCTCAGTAAGAAGCTGAGATCCCTCATAAAATCTTTCAAAGCTAGTTACGAAAATAAAATTGCCAAAGATTCCAAAGACAACCACAAGGCATTCTATAACTATGTCAAGAATCTAAATGGCAATGCTCAGATCTACTCTGAGCTACAACAGAATGGCATTAAATTACTAATCCCAAGGATATTGCCAATATCCTGGCAGATCAATTCAGTGCCAACTTCACTTCCCTCTCACCCCCTAAACGGCCCATCTCAATACAAGAATATTGCCCAATTCTGGTAATAACAACCACACAGGTAAAAAATGCACCCTCCAAAGCTAAGAATACAGCATCCATGGGACCATATGACATCCCAGGCTGTGTACTACATGAACTGCAAGTCATAGCCTCACCTCAGGCTTCATGCCCACTGAGTGGTGCACAGCTACAGTTATCCCACTCCACAAGGGGGATCCACCTTGGATCCTAGGAACTACCACCCCATCAGTCTGACGAGCCTGATCTGCAAGGCCATGGAACGTATTATCATGGAACTTACAAACAAAGATATTGGCAACCTTCAAACATTGGACCCCACCCAGGTTGGCTTTGTGAAGGGCCGATCTTGTCTCCTGAACCTGATTGACTGCTTCGAATTAGTCTCCAGAGCTGTCGACGAGGGTAAGGCAGTCCACACAGCCTATCTGGACCTTGCCAAGGCCTTGGACACCACCCCCTACTCTGGAATCATTGATAGACTTACTAAACTGGGCATTAATCCCTACATCACTCGATGGGTTGCCAACTGGATTACTGACAGAACCCACAATGTAAAAGTAGCCGACTCCAAATTCAGCTCCAGACAAGTGACAAGTGGAGCACCTCAGGGTTCAGTCCTGGGACCGCTCTTGTTTGGCATCTACTTCTCTGAAGTACAGGCCAACACTAAAGGACTCTGGCTAACAAAGTTCGCAGATGACTGCAAACTGGGAGCTATTAATGAATCCACAAATGATGTGGATACTCTGCAAAAGGGCCTTACAGAAACAGATGCTTGGTGCCAAAGCCATTGGCTCAAGCTCAGTGCCAACAAATGTATAGTTATCCCCTTTGGGAAAAAACATGTACCTGTAAATTACCACATAGGTGGCAGTACACTAAACACCAAAAGTGTGATAAGAGACTTAGGGACCTAGGTGGACAGTGGTATTACCTTCGATAACTACAATGCCACAACAGTCAGGAAATCCTTCTATGTGGCACACCTCATCACTAAGGGCTTTTCATCCAGAAAAAAGGAGGTCATTGTCCCACTGTACTCATCCCTCATTAGACCCATTATAGAATACAACTCCCCATTTGGTATGTACCTCAAGACATCTGCAACAACTGAAAAGGCCGCAGAAATACCTCACTAAAAGTATCACAGGCCTAAAGCAGATGCCCTACACTGACCGCCTTAAAAAACTCCAGCTATACTCTGTCACATATCGTTTACTCAGAGGCGTTCTCTGCTTAACATACAAGGCCATGTCAAACCCAGAGCTGTTGGACATGCTACACTTAAAGAAATCCCAATCCCTCAGAGCAACACGCTCCAGGGATCTAAACCTTGTCATCACAATAAATAAAACATGCTGGAAGGATAGGTTCCTGACCCAGAGACTCACCAGACTCTGGAATAGACTGCCCATACATGTCAAGCAAAGCACCTCTTTGGCCCTCTTCAAAAAGGAACCATGACGATTGGATGGGAAAAAGGACATTCACCCCAGGGGTCATGTCAGTTGCCCTGCTAGACAAGGGTCCAGGGAAGTAAATAGTATGAGAAGAAATAGCCAGGGAATTGTTATGGCTAGGCTTGTATAGGCCCTAGGGCCGATAGCCTAGTATCAACCTATGAACCTATGAACCTATGAGGGATGCTTAGATGAAGAGTTAGATTTGCAATATTTTGCTCATTATTCATTCACATATTTATTTAACTGTGTTTCCATCTCTTCTATCCGAGATAACCTGGTAGGAAGAGTATATAAGGTTTTTGTGGTTTAACAGCTGCTGTCATACATTTTCTTGTAGGTTTATTTATGTATATTGAATGGTTGCAACAAGTGTTCTAATTCTGCTCAATGCATTTTATTATATGTTCAGTGTTTAAAAAAGTTCCTTCAGAAGTGATTCATTGATTTCCTTATCAGTCCAGGGAAAAAAACCCGTGCTTTGGACTAATTTCCATATGTGGAATTGCTTGTTTTTAGTTAAATCCTCACAGGATTTTTTAAAAGGTTTAGGTAGTGCCTTTACCAGTTCTTGAAGAATTCTGCATTGATTCCTTTCAGAATCCAGTGCATTGGAAACATTACGATATTCTTCGTTTGACCATTGCTGCAATAGCCTACACTATATGGGTTATATCCTGCAAGGATGTAATGGCTGGCCAGCTTCAAAAGCTTCAGAGCACCTTCCACATACCCAAACTATTTGTTAGCTCAGTCTAAGCTGACTGAAAATACACGTTTGGGTACTAAGCCCTCCAGAGATTTTCTGCCATTGAAAAGAGTGTTCCTCTGTGGGATTTCAAGTATCAAAGATCAGCTGTTACTGTTCCATTACTGGGCAGATAAGTTCCCTTTGAAGAAAAAAAAATTCCACTTTATTTTTTGTGACAAAAAAATTAAATTTTCTGTAAAATATTTTTATTTTTGCTAGGAAAAGATGTTTTCACTCACTGTAATCTGACTTTTGTTCATTTTTAAACAAGAATGTTACTTTTTACTTTTGTGCTGAAAAATTGTCAAAACCTATTTAAAACTACATTTTCTGTCGAGAAACTGGTGCTACTTTACTTTTTTCAGCTGGGTAAGTTTTTAAGTGCTTTTTCACTGTGTTTTCTGAGGACAAAGTTACTTTTTCATAACTTTCCTGTTTTGCTTAGATTCCCTAGGGATTAAGCACCTTTTCTTGGCTTAACCATGACACAACCTAATGGTTCCATACTTGTAGCTTCTTCGAGCCACAAAAAGAAAAAAAAATTGTTAAACAGACTTTGTCACAACAGCACAGTAATATTTTGTCTCAGCTGCTGGTGGATGATTTGTGGTCAAAGATGATTTCTCAAGCCACTTATCTTTTTCCTTGGATCCTGCTGGTGCAGTCCATAAAGCCAGCATTGAAGTTAGATATGTCCTTTGTGACTGCTGGTGTGCCCTTTTTGGGCAGGGGAGAGCCACTCTTGTCAGTCCTGGGAAAAGGGGCAAGGAATGGGTTTCTGCTTAGCCAGAAAGCTGTATGTAACCATAGGGAGATGATTGTTGGCAATTTTGCATCTGTTTCTACACAAATTCCTGTCAAAAAGAAAGAAAAGACTAAACAGACAAGTTGTTTATTCAGTTTAGCTCTGGGTTTAGTGTAGGCTCTTGACACTTTGTATGTGGCTGATTCTGTTAAAAGAAAATAATTTTTTTCTCTTGAAGAGATTCAAGAGTCTTCTACTCTTTCGGCTGTTTCCATTAGGGGTTGCCACAGCGGATCATCTGTTTCCATTTCTTCCTGTACTCTGCATCTTGCTCTGTTACACCAACCACCTGCATCTCCTCTCTTACCACATCCATAAACCTTATCTTAGGCCTTCTCTTTTCCTCTTACCTGGCAGCTCCATCTTTAGCATCCTTTTCCCAATATACCCAGCATCCCTCCTCAGCACATGTCCAAACTAACACAATCTCACCTCTCTGACTTTGTTTCCAAACCATCCAACCTGAGCTGACACTCTAATATACTGATTCCTAATCCTGTCCATCCTTGTCACACCCAGTGCAAATCTTAATATCTTTAACTCTGCCACTTCCAGCTCTGACTCCTGCCTTTTTGTCAACGCCACCATCTCCAACCCATGCAACATAGCTGGTCTCACTACCCTCTTGTAGACCTACCCTTTTACTCTTACTGGTACCCGCCTGTCACAAATCACTCCTGAAACTCTTCTCCACCCATTCCACCCTGCCTGTACACACCTCTCTTCCACACTCACCATTACTCTGAACTGTTGATCCCAAGTATTTAAACTCATCCACTTCGCCAACTCTACTCCCTGCATCCTCACCATTCCTCTATCCTCCGTCTCATTCACACACACATATTCTATCTTAGTCCTTCTGACCTTCATTCCTCTCCTCTCTAGAGCATATCACTCCCTCTGCAGGGTCTCCTCAACCTGGTCCCTACTCTCATTCATCTTCTCATCATCATCTTCTTTCGGCTGTTCCAGTTAGGGGTCACCAGAGTGGATCATCTGTTTCCATTTCTTCCTGTCCTCTGCATCTTGCTCTGTCACACCAACCACCTGCATGTCCTCTCTCACCACATCCATAAACCTTGTCTTAGGCCTTCCTCTTTTCCTGTTACCTGGTAGCTTCATCCTTAGCATCTTTTTCCCAATATACTCAGCATCCTTCCTCAGCACATGTCCAAACCAACGTAATCGTGCCTCTCTGGCTTTGTCTCCAAACCTTCCAACCTGGGCTGACCCTCTAATATGCTTATTCCTAATCCTGTCCACCCTCGTCACACCCAGTGCAAATCTTAACATCTTTAATTCTGCCACATCCAGCTCAAACTCCTGCCTTTTTGTCAATGCCACTGTCTCCAACCCATATAACATAGCTGGTCTCACTACCCTCTTGTAGACCTTCCCTTTCACTCTTACAGGTACTCGTCTGCCACAAATCACTCCTGACACTCTTCTCCAGCCACTCCATCCTGCCTGTACTCTCTTCTTCACCTCTCTTCCACACTCACCGTTACTCTGAACTATTGACCCCAAGTATTTAAACTCATCCACCTTCGCCACCTCTATTCCTTGCATCCTCACCATTCCTCTGTCCTCCCTCTCATTCACACACATATATTCTGTCTTAGTCCTGCTGACCTTCATTCACTTCTCTCTAGAGCATATCTCCATCTCTCCAGGGTCTCCTCCACCTGTTCCCTACTCTCACTACAGATCACAATGTCATCTGCAAGCATCATAGTCCACGGGGCCTCCTGTATTTACTCATCTGTCAACCTGTCCATCACCATTGTAAATAAGAAAGGGCTCAGAGCTGATCCTTGATGTAACCCCACCTCCACCTTAAATGCATCCGTCACTCCCACCGCAGACCTCACCGCTGTAACACTACCCTCGTACATATCCTGCACAACTCTTGCATACTTTTCTGACACTCCTGACTTCCTCATACAATACCACAACTCCTCTCTAGGCACCCTGTCATATGCTTTCTCTAAGTCTACAAAAACACAATGCAACTCCTTCCGACATTCTCTGTACTTCTACATCAACACTCTCAAAACAAACATCGCATCTGTAGTGCTCTTTCCTGGCATGAAACCATACTGCTGATCACTAATCATCACGTCCCTTCTTAACCTTGCTTCCACTATTCTTTCCCATAACTTCATGCTGTGACTGATCAATTTTATCCCTCTGTAGTTACTACAGTTCTGTACATCACCCTTATTCTTAAAAATCGGTACCAAAACACTTTTTCTCCATTCCTCAGGCATCCTCTCACTTTCCAAGATTTCATTAAACAATCTGGTTAAAAACTACACTGCCCTTTTTCCTAAGTACCTCCATGCTTCCACTGGTATGTCATCTGGACCAACAGCCTTTCCACTCTTCATCCTCTTCATAGCTGTCCGCACTTGCTAATCTGTTTCACTTCCTGATTCACTATCCCCACATCATCCAACCTTCTCTCTCTCTCTCATTCTCTTCATTCATCAGCCTCTCAAAGTACTCTTTCCATCTGCTCAACACACTCTCCTCACTTGTGAGTATGTTTCCCTCACTATCCTTTATCACCCTTACCTGCTGCACATCTTTCCCAGCTCGGTCCCTCTGTCTAGCCAATTGGTACAGGTCCTTTTCTCCCTCTTTAGTGTCCAACCTTTCATACAACTCTCCATATGCCTTATCCTTAGCCTTCACCACCTCTCTCTTTGCCATGCTCCTCATCTCCTTATACTCCTCTCTACTTTCTTCATCTCTTTGACAACCCCAATTCTTCTTCACCAGCCTCTTCCTCTGTATACTTTCCTGTACTTCCTCATTCCACCAACAGGTCTCCTTGTCCTCCTTCCTCTGTCCAGATGTAACACCAAGCACCTTTCTAGCTGTCTCCCTTACCATCTCTGCTGTAGTTACCCAGCTATTTGGTAACTCTTCACTGTCCCCCAGTGTCTGTTTTAACTCTTCCCTGACCTTCACCTCACAATCACCCTTTTCAACTTCCACCATTTGATACTTGGCACTGCTCTCACACTTGTCCTCCTCTTCTTGATAGTCCAAAAACCAAAGAATGACAAACAAAAGGCAGAGGACAAGTAAATTCACTCTGTAAACTTTTACTAAAAAAAATACATGATAAATATGAAGTGCTTTTTGTCTTGTTAAATACAAAGACTTCTTCAGATGCAAGTAAAACCTATCTTAAAACATTTTAAATAGATGAATACATTGTCATGTGATCCCAACCCACCCAGTGAAATCCATTTAAGTATCTATGCATGTTTTACACTTAAAGACATCCCAGACACCTCAGCAATACAGAACTTTCAGCATTGCTGCAAGTGCTAACTCAATGACTTGAACACATGTCAGCTTGACTGGATTCATTAGAACAGCAACGTCAAGAAAGTTCAGTTGTTAACAGTGGTAATCCAGTTGGTTCTGGTGCTCATAATCTGTTATACTCCAACGTTTCCTCTGGCAATTTATCCATGGGTCAAGGAACTCGAAGCCAGGAGCCAGTGGTAATTAACCGTAATCAGGCGTCAGCATCTATGGGGCTTATTAATGCATCGGAGCCAGTGACAGTATTGGACATCCATAACTGGCTCAATGTCAACATTTCATTCACGCAGGATGGTGACAGCGAGCACCATAGTGAATCAACGCAAGGTAACAACAACATTGCATACAATATTATCTCTAAACTTAAAGAACTTGACCATAAGCTTCTTAAAAGTAAGAAACTCCAGCTTGAGGTTTCTTACTTTAATGAATGTTTAAAACATGAGATTGTCCCTAAAGGTCTCAGGAGTTGGCAGGACCCAAATGGGTTGGAAAAAAACTCTGCATTTTACACGGAATTGGTTGAGCATTTCAACCAACAGGGGCTTGTGATGCTAAACATCATGAAGAAATATTATTATCAACAAATAGAGAGTTTAGCCCCTGAAATCATGTCTCTAAACGAAGAAATTTGTAAACACAAGGACTTTAAAAGATATCAGTTTGAATATCAAAGGTGTTTTAGCAGTATAGACCAAATCATTACGAAATCGAAAGCTATTAAACATAAAAAGTTAAACTGGGACATCTTAGCTTACCAGAATGGGACAGCCTACTATGACCCACCCAATATACAAAACTGGAAGGACACTAACGTTAGGAGTGACAACAACCGAGACGAACAACACTGTGAACTTGAACCATCAGTCCTAAACGATAACCAACAGACTGCCAGTAGTAGTGACCTGTGTAAAATTTGGTCACCTGTGGTCACAAGGAGATAAAGGAAATAATTCCAGCAACAATAGAAATGATTACTTGACTGACAATAATGCTGGAAATTTTCTTAGGGGCCAGAATGTTTGGCACAACACATATCAGAAGAAGCAAGCACAATCTAACAGATACCCACTGAAGAACAAAACGTAGAAGGAGGAGAAGCCTTGGAGAACCAGTGTCCATTGTGTAAAATCCTACAAAATCAAACAGGTGACTTTAAAGTGTATAATTTTTCATCTGTAACAATCGACAAAGTTTTGATAGACTTATTTGCCAAGGGAAGTACATTTGTTCCAACAAATCATCTAAATGTGGCACGGGCCATTATTGACATTAAATGTTTTGTGCATAAAGCCATCTTTAATCAATGACACTCTGCAGTTGGAAACAAAATTTAGAATAGTGAGTGCATTTAAAACACCATTACATCCACATTTAACCCACCATTACATCCAGTACTCGCTTTATTTGAGGGTGTTTGTGAGTTAGACATTCATTCACTTGTACAGGACAGGGGGCACAGTAAACCACAGTATAACATGAGTAAGGAAAAGAAGGAGGCCTTGTCTATGATACGTTTTTGTAAGGTCAGGTGTATGAAACCTGACAAGGGTGGGGGTTTGGTCATCATGGACAGCTGGGACTATGAGAAAAGGATGCATAGTGTGTTAGATAACACAACATACCAACATGCATCCTTGAATGAAGTAAATGTTGCCTCTAACAGAATCACAGGATATATTGAGGAATTGTTTATTGACAGTAGAAATGACACACAGGTCTACAATTTCATGACAATTCCCAGTCCAAAGACACCTTTATTATTTGGTATCCCAAAAACACATAAAAATATTATGAACCCACCAATGAGGCCCCTAGTCGATGGATGCAATTCCATCACGTATGGTTGTGCCAAAGTCGTCGACCACATACTCAAAAAATATGTGGACAGAGTTCTATGTATTTGTAAGGACTCATGGTCCTTCTTGGAACAAATCAACAACTTGGGTTTCGAGGAAGAGTATGGGTTCCTGACAGTCGACGTGAAGGACCTGTACACCTCAATTCCACAACAAACAGGTATTGAGTGGGTAATGTTGTTTCTAAAACAGGGGGGAGTAACTGATTCAGAATTTTCATTAATAGATGAAGTATTGGACATCATTTTGTCTAACAGCTACTTAATGTTCTACCTAACTTCCTACTGTTCTCTAACGCAGTAGGAAAAACCCGGAACACCCTCCCTGATCACCTAACCTCCCTATCCTCAGCTCCCTTATTTAAAACCAAACTTAAAACATATCTTAAATCTCATTGGTTATGCCCCTGTGCTAATCCAGACTAACTACCACACTTGTATCCTGACACTTCTTTACATACCAGCATAAGCTAGTTAACCTTTACAAACAATAGTGTGCATGTCACTATACTGATCAATAGTGTTCTATTTTAATAATTAATCATATACTAGCAAATAATGAGTGTGTGACTTGACTGTTCAATAGTGTGCTTTTTGCTTACATAGTTTTAAACATTTACTGTATAATTGTACTGTTTAATAGTGTGCTACATATTTTTATTCATCCTTGTATCTACATCCTTAGCTGTCTTTTAATAGGAATCATGTTACTCATATGTCAAAAGGCAAGGAACCGTATAATAGACAAAACTTTACAACGTACCTATGTCTTGTATATACTACTCTGAAGTGTGGAGCTTTTCTCCCCGGGCCTCCACTGAAAATGGACATATATCCAGTTGGGCTAGCCCAGTCAACAAATGTAAAATAAATAAATAAATAAATAAATAAATAAATAAATAAATGTTTGGAAATGAATATTACCTCCAAAAGGTAGGTGTCACCATGGGGTCCCCCTGTGGCGGCAGTTTCGCCAACTTGGTTATGGCGAAATGGGAAAATGACTACATCCAAACAAATGTGGATATCAAACTACATATTCACTTTTATTGTAGATATTTGGATGACATCTTCATCATAGTCAGAGGTGACCATGTTGCAGCCCACGACCTTGTGTCATATTTCAACAGTAGAACCGAATTTTTGAAATTCACATATAAATATGACAATAATGTAATATCGTACCTAGATGTACTGCTCAGAAAGGATAGACAGAAAAAAGGTTATACAGCTACCTTATTTAGAAAGGCGACGTACTCTAACTCCTTTCTGCATTTTTCCAGTAGTCACCCCTTTCACCAAAAATGTGCAGTGGTCAAAGGTCAGCTGGTAAGGGCAGCCAAGATGGTCACAGGGATTTCTGATTTTAAGGTCGAATGTTAACTCCTGAAAAGTATGTTCACAAGTAGGGGATATCCAAACAACTTAGTTGATGACCTCATACATGAAGTCACCTATAAAAGAGACATAGGATTATACCAACCATTATTACAGTTACCAGGTAATTCTTCTGAGGTACAGAACGACATGGAGGTTAGGGAATCAGCTGCCCCTACTACAACAAATAAAACTAACTTTCATTTGAGCCTGATCACCACATTTTCATGTAAAATACACAGTTTTTTGAGTATAGTAAAGAAGAACTGGGAGTTAATAAACAACAATCCATCACTTGGTGAAATTTTAGGCCCGCACCCTAGAGTTGTTTTCCGTATAGGATCAAATTTGAAAAGCTTACTGGAAAACAAAATGAGAGAAGGGTCGAGAAATGTAGGTATGTCAGGTGTGGCATGTGTTCACAGTGTAAAGTGATGGATACAACAAACAATTTTACTGTAAGGAACATCAGATACAAAGTCAACTACAGGTTTGACTGTAATTCTCGGATGATTATTTATTTGGCTAGATGCAAGGTTTGTCCAGTTTACTATATTGGCAAAACTGAACGTAAGTTCAAGGAACGCATTTATGAACACCAGTATGCCATAGGCAAAAGAAAACTGGACAATGCACTAGCCAAACATGTAAACGAAAGCAACACACACAATTTCGGATACATGGTCATCGATCAAATACCCCAGGACCCAAGAGGGGGTCCTTGTACATTACTATTAGAAGCAAGAGAATTATATTGGCAGATTTTGACGAACGCATACAATTTCCCAGGATTGAATGAAACATGTACGATTTCTAGTATTTTAAAATTTAAAACTTTGCACAAATAACTGGAGTATTAACCACATATGAGTTGTGACCAAGTGCTGGGAGTGATAAGGTTATCACTTAATTGGTGCATACTTCAAGTTAAAGTTGTTCTTGGTTGTTTTATTGTAAATAGCATGAGTCCTTATTGTAACATAGACTACCTGTTTTCCACTTAGAATGAGAATGTTATTTTATGTTCCTTGTATTGTTTTCATTTTTTTTTACTTCTTTTGTGTCCTTGATCATAATTGTTGCTCAAAGGGAACGTACTAGTCATTGCATGGTACAATACGTGTGGTGGGTAGGATGTATTCTTCATTGTTGAAAGAAGCAATGGCACTAAAGTGTAAAATAGGACTGATGTCTTTAAGTGTAAAACATGCATAGATCCTTAATTGCATTTCACTGAGTGGGTTGGGATCACAAGACAATGTATTCATCTATTTAAAATGTTTTAAGACAGGTTTTACTTGCATCTGAAGAAGTCTTTGTATTTAACAAGATGAAAAGTGCTTCATGTTTATCGTGTATTTTTTTTTAGTAAAAGTTTACAGAATTAATTTACTTGTCCTCTGCCTTTTGTTTGCCATGAACTATTCTTTGGTTTTTGGACTGTTGAGAAGTTTGTTTTGTTTGCCTATTTTCTCCTCTTCTTGATCACCAACGTCATCGTACAGACCACCATTCTATGCTGCCTAGCTACACTTTCCCCTTCACCACTTTAGAGTCTCCAATCTCCTTCAGACTGGCCCTCCTGCATAGGATATAATCCACCTGTGTGCATCTTTCTCCACTCTTCTACATCACCCTATGCTCCTCCCTCTTCTTAAAATCAAGAGTATGACCTCAAAAAGACTGTGAAGTGACATGATGCAATATCCACACAGATTTCTGATTTAGTTTCTAAAGAGAATGTGACTTCAGATATGTCCTGTGAAGGATTCATTTTCTCTGAGACCAAAATGAATGAGTTGTTCCAGTGGAAAAACAGTGATGCTTCTCAGTCCCTCAGAAAATATTATGGTTTACTACAACTGAAATTTCTTGAACCTATGCCTATTCATCCTGTTCCTTCTGTTTTGGAGGATGATTTTGTAACTGCCTGCAGTTTCCATGACAGTCAGCCTGTTGCCCCTGAAAAACAGATACATTAAATACGCTTCCTCAGTGTTTAAATGATTTATACACTAATCTCAGACCTGAACCAGCAGCTATGGTTTTGGTAAACCCAGCTGCTGCTAAGCATTTTGTTAGTTCTAATCCCTCTCCTTCTTACAAGGATGAAAAGGCTTTTGATTAGTTTTGGGGGAAAGTATACACTTCTGCAGCTCTTGCTTTTAGAATTCTCAACTGCTGAAGTTTATGCTGGCCACTTGTGAGAATATGAAGAATGTTTTGAAATTGGTTGCATCTTGTGAGGAAAATTTTGCATTGTATAATTTAGCTTCTACTGCTTCTCAAGTCACTAATCAGTTTAAAATGTGCACATGACTCTACTGATGTCACTTCCATGGCTACTGCCACTGGAACTGATATGAGAAGGTTTGATTGGCTGTGGTAACAAAACATCTCAGAGGATGGCAATAATGAAATGATGAATTCTTCCTTGGAAATAGAACTAGTTTTTGGAGCTTCTGCTGCAGATGTCTTTAGAAAGTGCAATGAGAGGGAGGAGCTGACTCAAGAGGGTCTGGTAGATTTTTCAGTCTTTTTCCTCAAAGTTATCAAGGACTCTAAGATCCCTCGTCTAATTTCAATAAAAAGCAAAAACAAGCAGACCCTGCAATTTGATGTTAGACTTTAAAAAGGCATTATCAGGGAGGTTCCAAAATCTTTGCCAACAGATTGTTTCAGACAAATGGGCTCTGAGAGTAATCCATCATGGCTACAGATAGCAGGTGAGTTTCTCCCTCCATTTCAGGGGATTCCTCCTCATCTGCCAGACCAATCTCTTCTTTTCTTTTCCCTCTTATCATCAGTCATATGCTGGCTCAGGTGGTGATTCAAACTGTCCGTCCTCCTCTGTTAAGAGAATGATTTTATTCAAGGATGTTTCTGGTGCCAAAGGAAGAATCCTCTTTAAGGCCAGTTCTGGACCTTTGCTTTCTGCACCAGTTTGCGATAGTGCCCAGGTTCAAAATGCCATTACTTTACAACTTGTTACCTCTTGTTCCCCACATGAGTTCCCTAGTGACCTTGGATTTAAAAGATGCATATCATCACATTCCTACAGATTCAGACTTAAGGTATTTCTGAAGATTTTCTGGATGTGATCACATTACCAGTTCCCTGCCTTACCCTCTGTGCTATCTACTGCTCCAAGAGTGCTCACAAAATGTCTAGTTCTGGTACCAGCCTACTGCAGACTGCAAAGTATTCACGTTTCCTTATTTAGACAAATTGCTTATCTTTGCAAAGTCTTTTTAAACTTAATTTTCTTTTCTTTTAATCAAAAGAAACAGAGAGAAAGAAACAAAAAAATGGCATTAACAACAATGAAATCTTGACTTAAAGACAATTTTATTAAAATAAATGTATCTATATCAAGTAGTAGTACAACTGAGCAAGTATATACAATAGTTACATGTCAGTCATTCTCAACAACACATGAACAGTTGTGCACTACCCATAAATTATCCAAAAAAAAATTACCTTCTCTGTCAATATCCCTTGTAGCATAATAAGGTCCAAGTAAATAAAATTTAACCAAAATATACCTGAATTTGACAGTCATAAGTCTCTAAGAGACATTGCCAGCATTCAGCGAGACATTCAGTTGAAGCACTTTGAAAGAATGTAAAATATTAACATGATGTCGAAGCAGGTCTTCAAAGCTGCCTGTCTCTGGAGTCTCCTTTGCTTTCTACCTCTTGGCACACATAAGCTTTTTAATGCTAGCTAGAGTTCATCACACTTCTAGTTCAGTTACAAGGGCCAATCCACCCGTAAGGGAAATACCAAGTATCCAGATTTCCCAATTTAAAGGCACGCATCATATGTGTGTGTATATATGTATATATATATATATATATATATATATATATATATATATATATAAAATTTGTTATAAGATTATCTTAGAAGGCTCTCACCCTGTGGCATGCCCATAACATTTATAAGCTATTAACACCAGTCTGGTTCTATTTCCAGCAACTACTGTTGCACACCATTCCTAACTTCCACTGTGCAGTTGGTTTGCAGTACCATCAGAATAAGATCTTCATAAAATCTGAGCCACCTGCTTTGCTTCCCAGAGTCTCTCCAGGCCTGCCTACATGGTTTGTTTATGAAAGCAGTTTTCTCTTGCTGTCTTCACCTACTCATCATTAGGCACCTTATCACCTTAGCCTGGGTCTCCCAAAACTCTCTAAATCATCCCCCCACAAACACACCTTTGTGAATCCCTCCCCCCATTTCTTCCACAGAATGATCCCAGAGCAATTCTTCCATAGAGAGTCTTGCTTGTACTACATCTGCCTAATCCAAGCATAAGTAATCCACTTCAATTCTTCTAGTGAGAACTCTTATGTTAATCCATTTAAATCTTTCAAGGGAGGAAAATCATTAATGCTCAAGAGTTTAATCTATCCCCCAACACCAGCATTCAGCCACTGGAGTATAGTGACTCTGCCAGTTGTCTGGCTAATTGTTAGATGGTGGCAACTATAATTTGTGAAACCCCTGTCCCAAACTAATCCTCCCAATTCACAACTACTGGAATAAATATATTTTACCCTTTCCCAGGGTAATCCTAGAAAACTTTCCTCAAACAGATCCCCATTAATCACTGCTCAGTATGAATGATAACTGAAAAGCCCCTACATAATGGGCAGGATGGGGAAATCCTGACTACCATAAAACATTGGTGGTTGGGCTACTGAATCTAAACTTTCTCTAGGCCTCTCCATAAGGCAGACATATTTATTAGCTTTTGAAAGTTAGCTGAGCTAGGGAGTACTGATGGAATGAGAAATTTCCTAATAACCTATAGCATCTGAGGAACAATCATACTGCCCTAATCCAGCCCACAAATGTTCAGAAGTGAGCAATATTAGAAATAAGGCTCTATATCTTAAAAAACACTTCCCTGACAGTAACTTCACTTGCATCTTGAAATGTACAACTTACTTTTAATCCTAAATAGGGAGTTCTGGAACTCCACCAATGGACAGCCTTCCATGGTATAGTCTCCTTCTCCAGTTTTTATTAGCATTGGTTTTGATAGAGTGCATAGTAGATCTGAAAATTTCCCAAAGTTATGGAAATCCTAGTGAAAACAGCTGTTAAATGTGTGCAACAAGTGCACAGTGATCAGCAAACATGAAGAAGAAATTAGCCACAAAAAAGAGAATAAAGTCACCATACAAGAACCAGTAACCACCAACAAGGTGACAGTACATAAAGCAAATGGAGATTTTCATCTTAAAAAACAAGTCTAGACTGGCACTACTTTTAAGACACTTTTAATAATAAAAAATCATGAAGCACTTTCATCCATACTATTCAGGACTTCATCAGAAATGAAAAGTGCTTCACTAGAAAACATTTATAAAGACCAATCCATCCAATTACATATTTAAATAATGAAGTAATTAATCATCTAAATAATTCTATCAAAAGTTATGTCATGCAACCCCTTCTCACACAGTCCCTATTGTAAAAGCTTAAAAGTTAGAACATCCTAACAAAACTTACTTTTTAAAGAAAATTCTAGGAAATCAATCTCCCTTAAAATAGACACAAGGGCAAAAGCATTCCCTATAATTTAGTTGCACATAATTTTCGAACAGGCTGTATAGAGGAATGGTCATTCAAACCAAGGTAGCTAAAGGCATTCACTTTCGATTGCCAAAGCATCTCCTTGTATTCCAGCCTGTTCTCCCAGTCACCACCCCTCAGGTTTATCTCTACAACATCAATAATAAGAAACGTGAATTCACTGTGGGATGCTTCTTTTGGTGTGTGTTTATAAAGAACATTGTTAGTATTTTTAGCTTTAATATTATAAACATGCATGTATAGTCTTTTCCTTAGTGGCCTTTCTGTTTTACCTATATAGAAACAATCACATTTCATGCGCATAGCTAAGTAGACCACTCCACTGCTGCAATTACATTTTTTAAAATCAATCTTGACTTTCATAAAGTTTCCCAATGTCATGGTTTCAGCTTCATAAATATATGTATATGGGTACAATATCCACATTTAGTTGTGTTTCTCTTTTTTCAAGAACTCAAATTTAACACTGGCTTTTTTTCTCTAAAATATTCTTCAAATTTCAACCTGTTTTGACTGCAAAATTAAGTTCTAACCCCACTACTGTTGAAATATCAGGGTTAAACTTCAGAATATTCTAGGTTTTGTTAATAATACCCTTTATATTCCCTAAAGTATTGTTGAACTTAACTACCATCACCTTATCCAATCTTTTAGTCTTAACATTACTGAGAGCAGCTATAATAAAAGCTGGAATATTCTGAATTAATGAAGGCAAGAAAGCCTGGTATTAGAAAATCATATATTAGCAAATGGAAAAGGTTTCCTAGTAAGCATCAACAAAAGAACAAGCATGTATTGAGGGCAAGTGTTTCTCTAGTTTTACATTATTTGTGTGTTACTATCCTCAGTCAAGGTTTATTTTCAACCATTTCAACATGTCAGACCATGGATCCCCTTATTTCAATGCTTTCTCACGTAAACATGTTTTTGACAGGGATAGTGCACACAAAGCCTCCTAGAAAACAAATGGTTCCTCCTTGATATCTTAAGTTTGTGTTAGAAAAAGTAACTCTTGTTCCAGTTGAATCAACTTATCAGGCTGACTTGAAGTTCTTGACATGGAAAACATTCATTCTTGTTGCTCTGATCTCTGCAAGAAGGATGTCTGAGTTGCAAGTTTTTATGGTGGGTTCGTTTTATCTCAATTATTTTCACAAAGATGGGGTTTCTTTGAGAACTAATCTTTCTTTCATGTATAAAGTGGTATTTGAGTTTATTTTAAACCAGGTTATCCATCTCCCTGTCATCTTTCCATAATCAAATAACGAGGAAGTAAGGTTACTTCATACTTTGAATGTCCACAGACAACTCAGCTACTATCTTGTCAGTACAAAATATTCAGATCTTCTGATTAGCTGTTCATTTCTTGTGAAGGTAAGCCAAAGAAAGGACAATCAGTGCTAAAGCAGACTATTTCTAAATAGTTGTCACATGCTATTACTTTATGTTGCTCCGACTGCAATAAAATTGTGCCAGGTAAGGCTAAGACTCATTCTACTAGAGCCTTGGCTTCTTCTGTGTCTTTTTGGAGCAGCATGGATACTAGAATTACTCTAGAGGCAGCAATCGGTTCCTCTATGCATACTTTTTCAAAGCCTAATAAACTAAAGTCTTTTTCTAGGTCTAGGGCAGACTATACTATGACTATTTTGCAGGGGTTCTAGGACAGGCTTTGCTGGGACTATTTTCCAGGGGTTCCTGGACATACTTCCTTCTTCCTTCCAGCTATCTAAGGTATGGTAATCTGCCCATAAAGCTTCAGTTAATGCAGCAGTGATCAAACGAAGAACCTATTACAGTTTTGTAACTAAAATTACCATAACAGTAGATGTTTGAATAGTCATCTCCTGCAGTAGCTGCTCCCTCCCTCCATTTCCTTTGTATATTTGTATGTTTTTATGCAGGGTGTGGACATGCAGTGTTATTATTTTCATAGCATTGTCCCTGTAAGGGGTTTAGCCTCCTTCTCTCTCTGTTGGCATGAAAGCTCTGAAGGGTTTGGTGCTCAAATCAGACTTTTAGTCAGCTCAAGGTGACCAATGATTTGGGTGCATGGAAGGTACCCTGAATGTTTGGAATCAGGCTAGCTGTTGTGTCCTTGGAATGGCATAAGCCATATAGTATAGGTTACTGCAGCAGTGAACATTTGAACATTTGCTGTTACCTGAACAGTCATGGTGCTCTTTTAGGGCATTTTTGTTCTGTGAAAACCTGAGATAACTCTTCTTAGAATGAACTTTATTACAGACAGCATTTAAGAAATTTCCTTTTTTTCATGAAAACAGAGCATAACTCATGAAGACAATCTGATTCTTTATCAGCCTTTTTGATCCACATTATCTATTTTATATTACAGCTTTCTTTCTTCCTTTGTATTTCATTATTTCTTTGTATATTTACGTTATTTTATGATCTGTTCTTGTCTTAACTATCCATTTTTTCAGTCTGTGCCAAACAGTCCTAATTCTCTGCGTCTTCTCTGATATTAATCATTGGGGTGAATTCCATAAGATTCTCCAAGTTATTCTATTGTAATTCTTATGTACAAAATGGTCTTACACCAATGTATGCATGCTCTGGTGCCCTAGATGAAGACTTTCAGAATCCGGCACTCTCTCACTTTCTGTCCTCTTTCTTTAGTTACTTTTGTGTACCATCTCATCTGAGAACTATAGTACTTGTTTTCCATTCATTTTTAATTTCTTGTTCCACATAACAGCATATCAGTTTTGTCAGGACATGTGTATCATATTCCCACTGTTCCTCAATTCTACCCTTATGATATTCATCCTACTTTGTCAAAGTCTGTTCTGAAATTCAGTTCTTTCCATTCTGATTCTTTCAGTTCCATTGTAATGTCATTAAATCGTGATCACACTCCTATGCCAATCATCTATTTTCCCAGGAGTCCTACTTCCAAACATCTGGACTCTCTCTCTCTCTCACAAACACCATTTAACAACACTGTGTATGATCTCTTTCTTTTTCATGTAAGTCATTGTGCCTGTTATGAGTAACCTAGACAACATCATGGAACACAAATGATCCTATATTTTTGTATGCATGACTGCAATGAAAGCCTTAGCATGTAACAAAGCAAAGTCCTCTTATCTTGTCTGCCACACAAAGGATACTACCTAACACTTTCTTACCTTTTCTTTTCCTTACCACCTTCAGAGAGATTGCAAGTAAGCAAGCAGCACTCCTGTCTACATCTTCTGTGAGCTTTATGCTGTTATTTATAATTTTCAGACTGCTGATCCTGCCTGATTTCCTCCTTGATTTTTGTCATCTCATCTCCTCCTCATATCACATTTCCCCCTCTTGCTTTTTTTTCCCCTCTCATTCTTCATATAAATCCTGTTCACTGATAGTCTTAACTCAGAGATAGCATGTTCTACATATCTTGTGTTTACTACCAACACATAATCACGACGCAGTTCTTCACAGAAAGCCTGGAGTTGTGGGAGTGTTTTGTTTGAGTCACCAGACTGCGTATGTCTACTCATTTCATTCGTTTCTGATTTTGTGCTACTTTTTGTTTGTTAGCCTCACTGAGACATACACTGTCGCTATTACTTCTTTTGTTTACCTCTGTCCTACTTCTCAGTTTGCTTTCTTCTTTTGAGTTACATCAAGAAATATTCTGATGTTCCAGGAGAAAAAAATATTGACAGTTGCCTTTTTAATGCTTTCTAAAAAAGCTGCTAGTGTTTTCATTTAAGGTTTTCTAGAGTTCAAACAGAGAATCGGTGAATGATTTAATCTGCGTACGGGTGTTGTCAGTAAGCATTTAAACAGAAGAAATGTGATAACAGGGAACACGTCAAGTTTTTTAACATCCTGTTAAAGTATTATTGTTTTGAAGTAGGCATGTACAATTAATTATTATATGTTTATGTCTTAAACAAAAGCAGATTACTGCATATTAAAGTGGTAGTTCTCGACCAAACACAGTATATAACTTAAACAATAGATGGAATGGGTACCATGACATAGATTTAGAAAGCTCTGACTATCTCCTAGACTATCCAAGTTTGACTAGTGGTAGGGGTGCTGGAGGGACTCATTGAGGGAGCATGGGACTGAGTGGTTGAAACTGGCCCCTCATTTTGTGAGGATGCTAAGCTTATTGCTTTGGCAACATCTACATGTGTGAAGGTGTATATGCCACAGCTAAATCTTAATATGCTCATGCTGTAAGCAGTGCACTGCTCATCCAGGGAACTTAACATGTGCGATAGCATACATGTGTATCCTGGAAACAGCACAGTGTACAATATGCAGGCAACCAGGGGAAGTGTCAGGACAGGCTGTAGGATCTGAACACTGGCCTACCCCATGGTACATCATTCTCAACTCGTCTCCAGTAATAGAATGGATGGACTGGAAGGCTTAGCCTAGAACAGTGAAACCTGGCCCCATGGTACAGGAAGGGAATAGATGGCTGTTGGGCCAATAATAATAATAATAATATCCATTTGTAAACTAGTTAAGGCCACTGTCCTCACAGTCCCATTTCAGGGTCTACCTAGGAGTAACATTTGATCAAGTGATTTGTTCAACATCAAACAGTATGCAAATGAGTGTATAGTGACTCAAAACTTGTACCATAAGAACCACAGCTCACGGCTTTAACCCTTTGTGCCAGCTACAGGACTGGGTCTTTACTTATAATATGGGTTTTATTATATATGCATGGAAGGAGGATTACATTTGGAATAAATATTTCATTTTAACAAAAATAAACAGATTTTGAAACCTTACTGAAAAAACTCAATGTTTCCTAATGATGTGTTTCTCCTAGCTACCATAAAATGCATATGGCATCAATTTTAAATTATTCTCAATAATATTCTAAAAGTATAACAAAGTACAACACTTGCTTGATCACTTTGACAGCAACTGCTAAGACTATCATACCAAAAAATTAAAAACTTAATGATCTGAGGTTGGAAGGCCCTCTTGGCTAACTGTGTTGCTCATCTTTTGGACAGTCTACAAATAGTTAAAGTTAATCAAGTAATTTCTGGAAAAGAACCCCTTAATCAGCCATCTGCCGAATACAGTTAGCAAATCTAGCATTAGAGTGAATGACGTCTAAAACTGTTAAGGCACTTTTCAGTTATGGCATCAGACAGACTCTGACACATGAATTAGTCATGTGACTTCTTGTTTTTATTGCTTCACAGCAGTCAGCAAGAGCTGTCCTGAAATGACAGAAGCAGAGAATTTGTTGTGAAAGACTTAGAGGGAAGCAATAAAACGGCTATTTATTTATTTTATTGCAAATTTTTTCTTAAACCTTCTTGTCAGTAAATTACTTATATGAGCAATAAAGAAGCATTTTAGTAAAGAGAATATTTAATCTAACATGAGAATGTTTAATCTAACATTTGGGAATTTATGCCAACAAGTGCAGTCATTCACGTCCACAAGAACTGTGCTCAACTCAATGGAATGAGACTGACATTTGGCTACAGCTATTACTGCCTTATCCTTCCTCCCATACGTGTGGGTTTTATTTAAGCTTATTCTTATGTCCCTGACCTTCATGAAAATGAACTACCCAAACCTTGCTTCCAGTTGTATATTTATGTACTATCATAGCACGTTTTGCTCTAATAAAAGCATCTGTCTGTCTTTTTACAAATCTTATAAATTCATTAATTCTCTTCCTTGTAAACTAACCAATATTTCAGTTCTCAGACAATTTACTTTCCTTCCATTGTTTTTTTAATGATTACTATTGAAAAAAGCCACTTTGGGTACAACGGCACACACTGATAAGTAGTAACCACACAAGGTGTTCTCTTTCTGCTGGGAAGGTAAGTAGAAGTATGACACTATATGGACGGACACGCAGACATGAGCATAGAAGTATGACACTGTATGGACGGACATGCAGACATGAGCTGTGTATTACTCTATGTGAGACAGCGAGTACAATGTGCAAGTGTTAGGAAACAAACTAAAAATCTAGATCTATACACAGAAGACAATAAAAAATTGATATAGCATATCTCAATATAACAATAGCAATTGTGCTTTTTTATGCTTTCAAAGACATCTCAGGCTCTCGTTACTTTGTTTTCTTTAAAAAAAAAAAGACTGGCAAATAAGGGATAGTGGAAGTGGTATAACATTGAATATAAATTACTCCTTACTGTGGAGTTGTCCACAGAATTTGCAAAGGTGCATCATGATACCAAGAACTACAGTTTGTAGTAAGGACAAGAGAGACGAAGCAGTGGAGTTAAGTCCTGTGTTGCTGAAAGAGAGGGTCAATGCAAAGGAACCATAAGGATTTAATGCAAAAGGGCTGTAAGGATTTAATGCAAAAGAACTGTAAGGATTTAATGCAAAAGAACCATAAGGATTTAATGCAAAAGAACTGTAAGGATTTAATGCAAAAGAACTGTAAGGATTTAATGCAAAAGAACCATAAGGATTTAATGCAAAAGAACTGTAAGGATTTAATGGAAAAGAACTGTAAGGATTTAATGCAAAAGAACCATAAGGATTTAATGCAAAAGAACTGTAAGGATTTAATGAAAAGAGCTGTAAGGATTTAATGCAAAAGAACCATAAGGATTTAATGCAAATGAACAATAAGGATTTAATGCAAAAGAGCTGTAAGGATTTAATGCAAAAGAGCTATATGCTTTTCAAGAAAGATGGAAGATAGTATTAGGAAGGTTTCGTAATAGCTCATGGACTGTTGTTTTCTTTAGAATGTTTACAGCCTCTACTCTGGTCACTCTATTTATGAGCTGTGACATCTCAAAAGGGAAGAGAAGGTGGTATGGGCTTTTTCAAAAACAGAATTGTGTAGTATCTGGAATTGATTGTTTTATCCATTTCTTCTGTATCACAGTCATCCATGCAGGTGACTGGAGGAACATTTGATCACTGACTCCCTTCAGAGAGAGACAGTAAGGGAATCTCTCAAAGTTCTAATGCTGATCCCATGATATCAGGATGTAGAATGCATGGCTCATTTGGAAAGCACTGTCTGCCCTGGCTTCAGTGAGGGCATTGCTGGAAATTCAGCTGCTAGAATTTTTTATGCAATCATTTCCAGTACTCTTGTGCTTCTGACAGAATGTTAACTGAGGAACGGAGAACTTGTTGCCAACTATTCTGAGCAACTTGACTTCCTGCTTACCAGATTGCCCTTTGCCTTCAGGTTGTAGTGTTGTGTAACTTCCTGTTCTCAGCCTGATTATTACTGATTTCTGTCTTAATTTGATTTTGGATTAGTTATTCATTTAAGAGTTGCTTACTTCTATTTTTTATCTTTGATTTTATATTGCATTTTGTTTTGTGTTAGTTTCTTTGTTCTTTTTGTAGTATTAAAGGGTATTGGCTATTTAGAAAGAATTCTTTTGCAAATAGTGAATAAAATCCAGCTGATTAATGGGAAAAGCTGAGAAATAATATTCCTCATTTAACTACAAGCATTTATTGGCATCCTTTATTTAGCTATAGTGCAGTGTGATTTGCTGACAGGCCATAGTGGTGCAGCAGTTAGTGCTGTCACCTCACAGCAAGAGGTTCTCTGGTTCAGTTCTCATCTGGAGCACCTTCTGTGTGGAGGCTGCATATCCTCCCTGTGGTCGAGTGAGTTTTAAAAACATGCAGGTGGGGGCATGTATGCATGTGCCTTCTGTGAAGATTGGGTGCCAGGCTGGCAACTCAACACCATAAAAACTCTACTGCCAATCAATTTGATCTGCTGTGGTGACTCCTAACTGGAAAAAGCCAAAAGATGTTGCTTTTTTGCAGTGTGACTTGCTGTTCATTGCCTGACAGTTGCTGATCTCTGTCTGCATTTTATTTTTCCCATCCACCTGTCATACTCCTGTTGTTCTTTTAAACTCGGTGGCTTTTGAGTTATCTGCCCCTGACTATAATTCTGACTTTGGACACTCCTCCTCGTTTCATCTTATCAGCTCATTCTACTGAGCACTGTGAGATAAACTGGGAAACCCCCCCACCCTTAGTCTCTTACACTTGAATTATCTTCTGTTTCCTTCCTTCCCACTTACTAAATATTTTATTCTGCTGCTTTTTAACTGTATTTGGGTTAATTCTTACTTTATTTACTTTTTGTTGCACATTCTTAAAGTGTTCAGTTGCACTTAATCTGCTGCATTTATTTCTGCTTGTTTTCAGCCTCATTACATAGTAACTGTTATTCTAACCCTCTTAGTTCTTATTTAAGCACTTGAGCTCCAAACCCATCATTTTAAGTTAGGAAGGTTTGTGGTCTGCACTTTTGTGGGAGGAGAGGGTAGCCTTCACCCTTCTGATCTGGGAAGTGCCTGTTAAGTGTCTTTGTTCTGGTTTAAGCACTTGGGCTCCAAATCAGTCATTTTACATTAGGAAGTCTTGTGCTTTATACTCACATGGCAGTATAGGATACCCTATGCACTTTTAAGCTGTGAATTGCTGGTGTAAGTCTTATTGTGCCTTTATTTGAGACCTATGAGATCTGAGGCATTTGACGATGTTTGGCGACCAGGCTACTTGAGAAGAAGAGTGTTGCTAGTTTCTGCTAAACTCTACGACAGCTAAGACTTTCATTGCCTTATCCACAGGTTTGGTACTTGTTTTCACATTGTTGTTATCACACCTGCATTCAGTTAGTGTTTCTGGGCTGAATATCAACACTTTTTGCCCTTGTTTACATTCTTTAGTTACAACTGCCTTAGTTCCACTTTCTTGAGAGTAGAGGGGACTTGAATCATTTTCTGGGCTGGGATTGAATCTCCAATGTTATTTAAGCATTGTACTTGCATAACTCTTGGCTCATAACCTACAAACAACTTAAGACTTACATTACCATATCCACTGTTTCTGCACTTGTTTTCACATTATTTTTGTCACAGCTGCCTTAATTGAGTGTATTTGTGTTGAATATTTGCACTTTTTGACCTTTTTTACAGTCTTTAGTTAGAACTGCGGCTCTAAGCAGAGCAGCACCTAGCAGTGATCTGTATAGACACTGATATCTCACAGCATAATTCCCCCTTACAATCTGTGTAGGCACCAATTTCTCATAGTATAAAACTACTAGAGCATCTAGTTTCCGCGCAGCTGAGTATTGCTCATTTTCCTTGTCTTATTGACTTATGCAATATTTAAATGTCTCTCACTCCTCTTTAGTAGATCAGTGGTCATGGATATGCACTTCCTGACTCTCTCTGTGGCCAGTCTAGTTAAAATGGGTATATAGAGGCATTGTAGCAATTGTTTCATGTACACTGACAACCCACTTATTTTTAACAAAACAAAGTATGTGAGGGGTGCAAACACACTTTAATTCTGGAAGCAAAACTCTCTCATACAACCAAAACTAATCCTACACAGTTTGTCAGTGACACTTGCACCATGCTTACTGCACAGGGTAAAGACCTTACACATAAAACTACTTATTCTGAGGCAGGTACAAGTAACTTTCCTAAAACACTAAGACCTCCTGCACAGCACAATCAAGAAAGGGTCCTCAGCCATCACATAAACACGCTGTTAAACACCAACCACAGTTGCACATAGTAATACTGTATCCAATGCCTCTACTGCTAAGCCCTTAAGGTAAACTAGTGCACAGACAAATTTCCTGGTCATTGGTGGTTGCTTGGTGAGGCACACCAATGTCCCCCTCAACAAACTGATTAAGGAGAGAGTCATGGATAGCTGCCTTTCTAGGGCTAAGATCTGTCAAGTCATACAGGCACTCAGGTCATTGAACCACGGGTATCAGTATGACTCTGTCATAGTCCATGTGGGTGTTAATGACGTGAGTCGTACATTCCTTGACTATATGAAGTGAGACATGATCAAGCTTGCTGATTATGTGTCTCGGGCAGGTATAAGCCTAGCACTGAGCAGCATACTACCATCTTCAAGGAAGATGCCATGTTACCAACAGAAAATGATTGATTTTAACAATTGTCTTAGCTTCTGGTGTCAATCCAAGGGGGTACAATATTTGATGGTCTGGGAGAACATGGCTGACAGACCAGCTAGTTTGCCAGGGATGGTCTGTACTTATCCCCTCTGGGCTTTTGATATTGGAAAATACCTTTTCGACCCCCATAGTGCCTTTTTTAGGCAATACCAAACTGATAAACCTCCTGACTTAACTGAAACAAAGAAGGAATCCTTAAAGGTATTACTGCTCAGTACTAAAAGTCTTAACTAGAAACTCCACTCCCTGGAGAGTGTAAACGTCTGTGTAGCAACGAAGATATGGTTTAAAGTCACGGACAGTAGCCCAGCAGTACAAAGTTATAATGCCTTTCACACCTTAGATCAGCTACTGCACAAGAGGAATCTAAAGATGGAGGAGTTTCAGTCTATATTAGAAACAACCTCACATCCAGACTAGTTAAAGTGTATGACCCAATGGAATTCATACATGTGCAACTCACCATAAACAGAATCTCATACTATATCCTTGCAACCTATAAATCTTCTCCATGTCTCAGGAAACCCATACTACCAATCTCAAAGTACTAGAGCCCCTCATCATTCAGCCTAAGACAATCTTTACAGGGATCTCAACTATACCTTTATAGACTGGGAATCCTACACCACTTCTAATGCACAAGCCTAGTGATTCCTAAATTTATTAATACCAACATCGTAGAACAGTTGGTCAATTCTCCTACCAGGGGTGCAAATATCCTTGACCTTGTACTCACAAACAAGGGGGTAAGATGTTCCTCTCCCAATGTAATTTTCTCACTCATCAAATATGAACATAAGGCAGTATTGCTTGAAATAAAAATTAAATCAGGGGACCCTGCAAAACCAAAATCCTTTAGGAACTATTCCAATGTTAACCTCTGTCTCTGCTAAATCCCAAGCACACCCAAACCCATTAAATATCATAACATATACTGAGCTATTTACAAAATCCCTGCATAGCCATGTTGATAGCTGTATAGAGCTAGCTGTGACCACCCATATGAAGAATAAGAAAAAATGAAAGGACAAGTCATCCCGGGTGGAATAACAATAACAACTAAAGAAGAAAAATCTTAGCCAAGTGTAGAAGCAACAAAGCTGAACATACTAAATTCCTCTGACCAGCCTAAGCAGGCAGCTATGAATTAATACTTCAGAGGCTAAATTTGAAGATAAAATAGCTTCACAAGCAATGGATAATTATAAAGCTTTCTACAGCTATGTCCATAACATCAAGGGAAATACTCAACAATGTGCAGAATTTATTGAAAATGGCCTCACCCACACCAAACCTGAGGCCGATGCCAACCTTTTGGCTGACATGTTCAGCTCAAATTCTCCCCTCCCCCGATAGTCCAAAGGAAATACGGTATACCATAATCCCACAACCATTACTAGGGAATAGGTCATTAATGCACTTTCCAAGGCCAAAAGCTCTGCATCAATGGGCCCCAATCACATTTCAGGATGCTTACTAAATAGCATGAAATATGACCTCTCTGGTCCACTAGAATCACTTTTCAGCTGGAGACTACAGACAGGATTTGTGCCCAAGAATGGAAGATGGCTGCAGTCATTCCCCTGCACAAAAGATGTCCAACCACCAATCCAGATAGCTCTACGCCCATCAGTCAGACCAGCCTCATATGTAAGGCCATAGAAAGAATCATCATGGAGATGATAAACGAGGACATAGGTAACCTGCAAATACTGAACCCATCACAGTTCAGCTTTGTTAAAGGAAGGTCATATGTATAAAATCCGGTGGACTTCTTTGAAAGGGACGCCAAAGCAATGAATGAGGCCAGAACTGTGCACACATCTTATCTCGACATGCCCAAGGCTTTTGATATAATACCTGACTCAGGCATTATAGAGAAGCTCACTAAATTAGGGTTAAACCATTTTACCACCTACTGGATAGCCGACAGACTCAATGCTAGGACCCAGGAGGTCAAAATGGGTGAGGCTACCTCCACCAAAAGGCCTGTCATTAGCAGAGGCCCCAGGGCTCTGTACTGAGCCCACTCCTTTTTGACATCTATTTCTCTGAAGCAGAAGCAAGCACTGAAGGTTTATGGCTGACTAAGTTTGCAGATGATTACAAGCTGGGGGTTATTACTGACTCCTCTGCTGACACTAGCATTTTAAAGAAGCTTTATCTCTGACTAACAAATGGTGCCAAAGCCAAGGTCTTAAACTCAATGTTAAGGAATACATAACTGTACCCTCTGGGAAGTCAACAATTCTGGCTAATTACTGAGTTGATAATATGTCTCTAAGAGTCGATCCATTGGTCAGGGATCTGGGTACACATGTAGACAGTAGTCTTACCTTTGACAAGCATGTGGCCACAGTGGTGAGGAAATCCTTCTATGCTGTGCAAGTTATTAGTAAGGGTGTGGCATCTGGATCCAAAGAAGTCATAATTGCACTGTACTCTGCTCTTATCAGACCACTGTTAGAGTACAATGCTTCCTTTGGTATGTACCTGACCAGGCATATGCAGCAACTAGAACAACCTCAGAGACTACTTACAAAAAGAATACAAGGCATGACAAATCTGCCAAATGCAGAGTGCCTTAATGCCATTTCCTTCTACTCAGTCCCCTATAGATAGCTGAGGGGTGATCAATGCCTGGCTTACAAGGCAACCCTAAACCCCACACGTATGAATCTGCTGCATATTTGTAAGTCAAACAGTACAAAAATACAAGATCTAGGGAACTGAAATTTTTCTGTGACTTAAACAGATATGTGCTCCAGAGACTGCCCATCCAGTGGAACAGCCTTCACATCAATGTGAACAGCAACCTAGACAAGTGGATGTGGAACAGGAAACTTACAGCAAGCATGGCACCCATGTTCATTATGGACAGAGGTAGCTTATAAATGCCTGGTCCTCAATGTTCTATTTGGACATGGATGTCATTATTCTTTCTGGAAAACTTGGTTAGACTTAACAAGGCCCCCCAGGTCATTAGCCTTGTAACAATCTATGAACCTATGAATCTATGAACAACTTAGGACCTGTAAAGGGGGCATTGGGGAAAGCCACCATAAATTTTGTCAGCAAAATTAGAGTACTGAAGCCTAATGTGTCTGTGGATAGCAATACCTGTTCCAGCTGCCTCACTCAGCTGTTAGCAGCATTGAGCAATATTGTTATTTAGGGGTTTGATAAAGTTAATACATTTAATGTCTGCATTGTCTTTAATGATGGATTCAGGCCAATACAGTCAAACCCCATTTCATGTAAACACCAGGTTTGTTTGTAGGCTTAATGTTTACAGAAAATCTCCAAACTAGCCATGTATGCTGTACTGATAAGTACATAAACATGGTGAAATATGTCATTTCTATAGATAGTGGGTTTGAAATATATTATTAATGACTTTAAAACAAATAAAAGTAGGTGGGAATTCAGAAGCCATGAAGCTAGACACCATGTATGTCCTTAAGGGTCATTTGCATATATCCCATGAGTCTTGAGGATTTAAAGTATTACACAGAAGAGACTCTGGTTTGCCTAGGTCTTTTTGTTGTTTGTATCTCTTCTGAAATAGTGACCGGATCTATGGACCATAAACCCTTTCTTGGACATAATTTTAGTGACTGTCCCAAAACTGGGTTATCAGTAGGGGAAAATGGAAACTACTCTGCATCAAATTCACTTGTGTCTGGAGTTGGATACTTTACTGGGGAGTTAATGTGCTTCCTCCTGCATGTCCTCTTCTTTATAATACAGAGGGGTAGAGTCCAAGGTATTTGATATATATATCTCACAGCCAGGCCTCTGCACCTTTGTCTCTTTGGCAAGAAGACAGAGGAGCTAAGGCAGCAGAAGCATGCCTTTCAGGAACCCATGCTGATATCAAGGGTAGGCAACCGGTAATAACTGGTAATTATCATTCAACACTATGTACTATGCAATTACTTTGTCCAAATGCTCTGACATAGACGTAGTGATGTCCTTCACTAAGTCCAGGAATACTGAGGTCATTGATTCTGACCAGTGCTGAACATCCTATAGTTCACAATTTACCTTCAGAATTAGTTACAAAGCATAAAATAATGAGGGAAGATGGCCCCGAACTAGGGATATATTTGAAATATTGATACTATGAACTTGGAACTTCCTAAAATATAGTTCATGCAAAATTTTCATTTAAAAGTAAAGGTGGGATTATTGTGCATGTTCTAGCTGTGAGGGCATCACAGCAGGATGGAGCAATGGATTCCCAAATTAAGGAGGGATCAGTAGAGTTGGAAAAACCTGGTCAGTTGCCATGTGAAGATACTTTAGAGCCTTCCATAGGAAACCAGTGCAGGGGTTCAGCTGGAGTTGTACAGCAAGGGAAAGAACAGGAAACTGTAGCAACTCTGATGTAGTCAACATAGTGGTGTGATAAGCCAGTGAGTTCCCATATGAAATAGCAACGGATGACACAGGATGAAACTGAAGAGAATTTGTCACAGGAAGATGCTTTGGAACTTTCTGTAGAATGCCTGCAGAAAATGGAGAACAAATAATGAGCCCTCAGTTTAGATGAAAATGAACTAAAATAAGAGTTGCTTGATTTAATAGACATAAACAGACATATAGAGATTAATGGAAGAAATAGACTACAGAAAGTCAGTAAAACCCCAAAAAGTTAGAAGTCTGATAAAACAAATGAGAATGGTAATAGTTAGGACTGCTCTTAGAGATTCATGCAATATAACAGAAGTAAATAGGATATATTACTGTGCAGCTAAATTAATAACAGATAAAGTCTTGCCACAAAAACACAGGGCAGTAAGGCAAAGGAAGGGGACAAATCAAATGCCACCATGGAAGTATCAAAAATAGAAAACTATAAAGCAATTAAAACAAGAAGTGTCACAGTTAGAAGAATATAGAAGAGGGAACAGATCAACAAGAATACTCAGAAAGATAGTCATGATAAAAGTAATGTGCAGTACCACAACCAATCAGGATCTATTGTGCACTATCACAAATAATAAACTGAAAATATCAGCAGAGGCAGAAAAACTTAAAAGATATGCAAATAAATATAAAGGAAAAGAACAAAATAATCAGTTTAATGATGACCCAAAAATGTTTTATAGAGAACTGGGAAACAAGGCAAAAGGAACTGAAATATCACCAAAAAAAGAAGAAATAGACACATTTTGGAGAAATATCTATGAAGATCCTATGGATCATAACAAAGATGTTAAAACGACAAAAGTAGTAAAACAAAGAATAAGAAGTTTAAATGCACAGGATATGAAATAGGATGAAGTAACAGCCAAAAAGATTGAAACAAAGTTTAGAAAAGCTCATAACTGGAAAACTCCAGGCCCAGATGCAGTACTTAACTTTTGGTTAAAACTATTAACATCTTTACATGCAGATTTAGCTATTAAGAATTAGCTGTATGTATACCCCAAACAGATACCAACCTGGTTAACAACAGGAAAAACAATATTCCTACTTAAGAGCAAACCAGTAAACTATCTTAAAAACTATAGACCAATAACTTGCCTTTCAATGACATATAAGCTATACGCTGGAATTGATGCTGACAGAGTTTATAGTTAATTACAAGAAAACTCACTCATGGCAGTAGAACAACAAGGTAACAAAAGTAAGTTATATGGAACAAAAGACCATTTATTGTTAAATAAAGTCAAACTGTAAAAGATGAAAGACTCTTAAGTGTGGCATGGATAGGCAACAAAAAAGCTTTTGACAGTATCCCAAATTCACTGATAAAAGAGTGCTTAAAAATGTATAAGATACATCCTATACTGATCAATTACATGACAGCGACAATGAAACAGTGGCGGACCACTTTGCAGTTAAGTCATGATTAAGGACAAATTATTATTCCAGAGAAAAAATTCAAAGGGGGATATTCCAGCATCACTCTGTCACCACTGCTCTTTTGTCTTGCCCTTAACCCAGGAACTTGAGGAGGACGATGTGCATAATTATTTGGGAATTGATGAAGGACTGACAATAAAATATGAACAAATGCAAACAAAACTCAGTAAGGAATATTTTAGAAGATTGAAATTAACACTTAAAAACAGCTCTGACATCAGTGAACAAAGTTCAAGCTATAAACAAATTTGCTCTTCCTCTTCTAATGTATTGGGGTGAGTGACTGCTATCAAAAGTTACTGGACCAGCTGGACAGGAAAACAAGAAGGATGCGTCATGCTTATCAAATGATTTATAAAAATCAGTGTATACAAGATTATATATATTCCTCTTTCTGAAGGAGGTATGGGCCTTCTTGAAATTGATTACATGTGTATATATGCAATTGTAGGGCTGCATACATATCTGCTGACCTCATCAGATCCAAACACAGTGAAAGTTTTGAAAAATGAAGAGAACAAACCTAAGATGACTTCCCCTACTTAGTTTGGCAGAAGCATATCAGTGTCAAGTGAGAATGGAAACCAAACCAGAAGAAGACAAAAATCAAGCAGTAACTGTGAATGTGCCAAAAAAACAAAAGAAAGAATAAAATTAGAAGGATAAGATGAAAAGGTAAGAAATGTGGTAAAGACATACATATAGTTGCAAGTACAGAAAATTCTTGTAACAATCTCATCTAACACAGGATCTGCTTCAGTAATGGTTAAGAAGAGGTGATTTTAAACCAAAAGATGAAAGGTTAATATTAGCAGCCCAGGATAGTGGATTGCATACATGTTGGTTTCCAAAGTCCTTGAATATGTGGGGGAAACAGACAAATGCAGGTTCTGTAAAACAGAACAGGAAATAGTCACACATCTTGTTGCTGTATGTGATACATTCACTCACATTTTATTTCCTTCCTCTTACCACTCCTATCTTTAACATATTCCCCATTATTGCTTGGAAGTTCTTCCGACCTACTTTTCTGTTGTGTTTCCTGCCTCTCTGCTTGTATGCATTTATTTCCTGTAGCTTTTCCGAAAGGAAGGATACTGGATATTAAAATCATCAACCCATGCCTTGCATTTGATACATCAGACCTCTTCACTGAACTTGCTACATATTCATAGTTGTTATGATATACACAAGACTAAGTACTATGTGCCATCTCCATGGTAACAGGCTATGCTTTACATAGTTGCACTTTGCCTATATTTACTTTATAGAAGAACAAACTTAATTTTAATACAGTCGCTGTTCCCTGAATGGACCAGTGTCCCCAAACTGTATCTGTATATAAAATGCACATAGCATACGGCTGCTTTTCTTTTTTCTTATACCAAGTAGCATTGACGACACATCAAAGAATCAACGTGCAGTTGTCATTGTGTAGATACTGAATATATAATTATTCACAGGTCTCACTTAATACCTGACATATGTACGTTTTTTTTTTTTTTATTATTCTAGTATTGCATATTCCTGTGCATATACTCTTGTTTTCCCTTTTTGAAGAAATTGTGTTTATATTATGCCAATTTGTTTTAAATCTTGGATGCCTTTCTTCCTGGGTTTCCACTGTAAAAAGGCTCTTCTGAGATGAACCTTGCATGCAGCAAAGGATAGGATAATATAATAATATATATTCATAAAAATAATATTGAAAATAATGTTTTGTTAGCTTGATTGTTTTGCTTGTTTGTTTTTCAGTACGCATAAATTAACAGTATTCAATTATATTCCATACTTCTAATTATTTATTACAGTTATATTTTTAGGAAAGAATGCTACCTGCACAAGGCAGATCATGATTATTTGTTGCATTCTTTTGAAGTGTTCCTTTTTTTCTGCTGGTGTGATTCAAAAATACCACACTTCTTTGGGCAGACACAACTGTCAATGCTGGTAGTTGGATGAATGGTGCCTGGGCATGTTACCTGCAAGAGAAGATGCACATCGGAATTGTAAGGTGTATTGAGACTGGTTTACAAATACAGTGCCAAGGTGATCTGTAGGACTTCATGAGGAAATTAAAATGGCATCTACTAGCATTTGCATGATGTACCAACTGGTATCCAAAATGGAAAAATTCCTGCCCCATGTAAACAACTGGCAGCAAGGAATGGAGAGCATGTGCTGAGCAATGTAGACCACATCATTGAAAATATACAAGATAACATTTTTGGGATAGATACTCTTATTTTTCCTGTTTTGGGTAAGTTAACTATTTATTATATCTTTTGTTTTTACATTAAGCTCCATCATGCTTATGCATGCATGCTCAGTCATACTATGTAACATGTTTACTTCAACCATGCATGTCCGAGGCATATGTTTTCAGTGACTACACCAGTTATAAACCTCCACATTCTCTACTGATGCACCATTAAGCTGTACAGTGTGTTTAGTACCATATGGTTTGGGTCAAAGCTGAAAAGGGTCCTTGGACCTGCCCACTTACACATATACTAAGCTAACAAAGAAACAAACAAAATAATGAAGTAAATAGATAAATCAATAACAGTAAACACTGGGTTGAGACTATCTTTATTCTAAAGTTAGAAGACAGGTGCAGAATTCACATGTTGACATGATAATATGGAAGAAAGCAAGATGGGTAGTCTCAGAAGAATTACCAACAGACTAATTGTCACATCACCTTTTTAGTGAGAAAATATGCTCATGATATCCTGAAAAAGCATACAAAAGGGAGCTGTTTCATGGACTGAAAGGGTCCGTCCCACCCACATGCATGGTACTGAACCCAGTGGTTCCCCATCTTAATATAATCATATGCACTGAAGTCACAGCACCTCAGGGATAGGGGAGACATCCCTTCACAACTCTGTGTTGTGCATTGGCTTACAAATAGTAAGTATACAAATCAGTTGATCTCACCTCAAAATGTTTTAAACATATTTTTGTTGTGTAGACTAATAAAGCTTCTGTTGGGATATGTATTAAGTACGTACAAGAAAATTCTAAACAAGCAATAAATAAGGAACAAACGGCTCTCTCAGTAGTGTTGCAACTGGATGTTAATCCTCACTCAGTATCACATCTCAGATTACATACATAATAATATTGGTGTTGCACAAAAATAACAATCCATAATGCATATAAAAAAAATCTATGTAATGGAAACTCAACATAAATGGCGATGCAAATAGTTCAGAGAAAAGATTGTGCAAATGGAAATGTTTTCAGGCAGGAGCTTCAGGGCTCAAAGGAGAATTTAAAAACTGTATGTGCAACATGAGATATCAAGGGCCTGAAAAGTAAGGCGTAGGTGATTCTTGCACATGTGTGTGTGTGTGTGTGTGTGTGTGTGTGTGTGTGTGTGTGTGCGTGTCTGTCTGATGGCAGATTGGCAAGTCACTTAAGATGTAGGTAAATACTGAAAGCAGAACACAGTCAAAAAATAATGATCAATAAGAGTAAAGGGTGAAAAAAAGCAACACATATAAGATGTAATAATTATTATTATTGAGAAGAACAGACTGGAACAGAAAAATCAGAAAGCCACTAGTCCACTCAGCGATGTTAGTCTTTACTCAGTATGTTATCCACCAATCGGGCACACGGATGGGTCATGGAGGACCTCCCATCAATAAGTGCTCGGATTGGTGGATCTTGTAAGTTTTTGTGAATTTTCGGGATACCGAAAATTATGGGTGTTTTAGGTAAAGTGATGTCTATAAAATGATAAACCTCATTGCTGACTTTTCCTGCAAGAAATAAATCCCTGAAATATCCTCTGTTTCTGACAAATGTGGTGTTCATTTCATTGAGTGAGGCGGGTCTGTAAGCTGGACTGTTAAGAATTTTCTGCATTCGCTCTGAATAGTCATCGTTATTGAAAATCACTAACCCCCCACCCTTGTCAGGTTTAAGGACTCGAATAGGCATGTTACCGAGTTCCCTAAGCAAATTGTGCTGTTCTTTGGTGATGTTAGAATTGTGTTTCCTTGCCAAACATTTAGCCTGAGTTTCAAGATGTCTAAGATCGACCTCACAAGCTTTTTCAAATAAAGCTAAGATAGGATGTAAAGGTGGGTTATACACACTTGAAAGTCTCAGGCTATTTAATTCACGCTGCATAGGAGAAGAAAATAATAACCCCAAATTTAATTTTCTGGTAAAATATTTAACATCAATGATGGTTTCAGTGAGATTGAAATGGCAAGTGGGAACAAATGAGTTACCTAAAGCAAGAAGATCAATCAATTCTTGCTCTATTTTAAAGTCAGTAAAATTATAAATCTTAAAGTCCCCTTTGCTGTTTTTCAAAACGACAGGTATATCTAGGAGTGTATTATCACCCCCATTGTCCATAGAAATGTGTCTTAGTTGTTCCAATTCCTTCTCTGTTGTTGGTACCTGGTGTTGTATCTTGTCCCTAAAAAACCAGTGTGATCAGGATTCTGGTTTTGAAAAGGGGAGTTTGACCCAGGTTGTGATGAATTGTTATTCCTGGTTTTGTTCCCATTAAATTGGTTTGCCCGAATTCTGTTACTGCGTCTAGGGGCTGTATTAGGCCCCGAAAAGTTTTGTGATGTTGAAGGTAACTGGTATGAGTCAAACTCATCATCAAGCCTGCCTTGTTCATTACCTTGTGGTTCACCATTGCCAGGATGGGTACGAGGGAGAAAAAGTTTTTCATATGCTTTATTATGTTGATATGCCAAGTTGTCACGATTTAGTTTTTTTATTTTATTTGCCTTCAGTTTCAAAAGAAGAGCATCAATGCTATTAAAAATGCGTGTATAGTCATATTTGAAGTTGTTAAAGTCCAAGTCTTCCTTAATGGAATTGTCAAGGTCATTAATTTCAGTGGTAAGTGATGAGATGTGCCGTGAGTAATGCTTGATAATTAAATCAAGAAGCTGGAAGCCCTGCTGGTCAAAAAGTGTTTTTAAGTCTCTTAGAAAACAGTCATCATTGATAAGACCAGTTGGAGCAAAATTACTACGTAGTCCCTTAGGAATGATTTTATCACTCACACATTGTTTAAAGTAAGAGACTTCAAGTTGTAATTTACGTAGTTTGACCAGTTTGTTATCAAAAGTGTGGAGTTTGCTCACCATTGAGTCCGAAGGGTTGACATCTGTGTGTGCCGGTAGTTCCTGTTCTCGCTGTTGCCCAAAGGATACACAGTTAGCATCAGAAATCCAGGCCTGTAGAGAGGGAACGCCAATAAGCACCGGATGATGGTTATTATCAGTGGGGCCAAATCTGGTCCTATCTGTTGTAGTAGACTGGGTAATGGGAGCATCTCCAGATTGTGTTTGGTGAGGACGTTGGGCCGCTGTGATGAAATCAGACCTGTTCAATGAAGAAGCATCATTACCTGGTGTATTATTATTTAATGAAGCTTGCCCAATCCTAGAATCAAGTTGGTCCATACGCCCATAAAGCAAATCAAGTCTTTTAGTGATAGCTGCTAACAAGTTGTTCATGTCCTTGTTATTTTCCTGCTGATCATTATGAGTCCCAAAAATGCTTGGGCTGCCAGGGCTATCCGATATCCCCGTAGCCATATCACAAAACACTGAATACAAACTGTTACTCGACCGAAAAAACCAAGAAGAACAGACTGGAACAGAAAAATCAGAAAGCCACTAGTCCACTCAGCGATGTTAGTCTTTACTCAGTATGTTATCCACCAATCGGGCACACGGATGGGTCATGGAGGACCTCCCATCAATAAGTGCTCGGATTGGTGGATCTTGTAAGTTTTTGTGAATTTTCGGGATACCGAAAATTATGGGTGTTTTAGGTAAAGTGATGTCTATAAAATGATAAACCTCATTGCTGACTTTTCCTGCAAGAAATAAATCCCTGAAATATCCTCTGTTTCTGACAAATGTGGTGTTCATTTCATTGAGTGAGGCGGGTCTGTAAGCTGGACTGTTAAGAATTTTCTGCATTCGTTCTGAATAGTCATCGTTATTGAAAATCACTAACCCCCCACCCTTGTCAGGTTTAAGGACTCGAATAGGCATGTTACCGAGTTCCCTAAGCAAATTGTGCTGTTCTTTGGTGATGTTAGAATTGTGTTTCTTGCCAAACATTTAGCCTGAGTTTCAAGATGTCTAAGATCGACCTCACAAGCTTTTTCAAATAAAGCTAAGATAGGATGTAAAGGTGGGTTATACACACTTGAAAGTCTCAGGCTATTTAATTCACGCTGCATAGGAGAAGAAAATAATAACCCCAAATTTAATTTTCTGGTAAAATATTTAACATCAATGATGGTTTCAGTGAGATTGAAATGGCAAGTGGGAACAAATGAGTTACCTAAAGCAAGAAGAGCAATCAATTCTTGCTCTATTTTAAAATCAGTAAAATTATAAATCTTAAAGTCCCCTTTGCTGTTTTTCAGAACGACAGGTATATCTAGGAGTGTATTATCACCCCCATTGTCCATAGAAATGTGTCTTAGTTGTTCCAATTCCTTCTCTGTTGTTGATACCTGGTGTTGTATCTTGCCCCTAAAAAACCAGTATGATCAGAATTCTGGTTTTGGAAGGGGGAGTTTGACCCAGGTTGTGGTGGATTGTTATTCCTGGTTTTGTTCCCATTAAATTGGTTTGCCCGGATTCTGTTACTGCGTCTAGGGGCTGTATTAGGCCCCGAAAAGTTTTGTGATGTTGAAGGTAACTGGTATGAGTCAAACTCATCATCAAGCCTGCCTTGTTCATTACCTTGTGGTTCACCATTGCCAGAATGGGTACGAGGGAGAAAAAGTTTTTCATATGCTTTATTATGTTGATATGCCAAGTTGTCACGATTTAGTTTTTTTATTTTATTTGCCTTCAGTTTCAAAAGAAGAGCATCAATGCTATTAAAAATGCGTGTATAGTCATATTTGAAGTTGTTAAAGTCCAAGTCTTCCTTAATGGAATTGTCAAGGTCATTAATTTCAGTGGTAAGTGATGAGATGTGCCGTGAGTAATGCTTGATAATTAAATCAAGAAGCTGGAAGCCCTGCTGGTCAAAAAGTGTTTTTAAGTCTCTTAGAAAACAGTCATCATTGATAAGACCAGTTGGAGCAAAATTACTACGTAGTCCCTTAGGAATGATTTTATCACTCACACATTGTTTAAAGTAAGAGACTTCAAGTTGTAATTTACGTAGTTTGACCAGTTTGTTATCAAAAGTGTGGAGTTTGCTCACCATTGAGTCTGAAGGGTTGACATCTGTGTGTGCCGGTAGTTCCTGTTCTCGCTGTTGCCCAAAGGATACACAGTTAGCATCAGAAATCCAGGCCTGTAGAGAGGGAACGCCAATAAGCACCGGATGATGGTTATTATCAGTGGGGCCAAGTCTGGTCCTATCTGTTGTAGTAGACTGGGTAATGGGAGCATCTCCAGGTTGTATTTGGTGAGGACGTTGGGCCGCTGTGATGAAATCAGAGCTGTTCAATAAAGAAGCGCCATTACCTGGTGTATTATTATTTAATGAAGCTTGCCCAATCCTAGAATCAAGTTGGTCCATACGCCCATAAAGCAAATCAAGTCTTTTAGTGATAGCTGCTAACAAGTTGTTCATGTCCTTGTTATTTTCCTGCTGATCATTATGAGTCCCAAAAATGCTTGGGCTGCCAGGGCTATCCGATATCCCCGTAGCCATATCACAAAACACTGAATACAAACTGTTACTCGACCGAAAAAACCAAGAAGAACAGACTGGAACAGAAAAATCAGAAAGCCACTAGTCCACTCAGCGATGTTAGTCTTTACTCAGTATGTTATCCACCAATCGGGCACACGGATGGGTCATGGAGGACCTCCCATCAATAAGTGCTCGGATTGGTGGATCTTGTAAGTTTTTGTGAATTTTCGGGATACCGAAAATTATGGGTGTTTTAGGTAAAGTGATGTCTATAAAATGATAAACCTCATTGCTGACTTTTCCTGCAAGAAATAAATCCCTGAAATATCCTCTGTTTCTGACAAATGTGGTGTTCATTTCATTGAGTGAGGCGGGTCTGTAAGCTGGACTGTTAAGAATTTTCTGCATTCGTTCTGAATAGTCATCGTTATTGAAAATCACTAACCCCCCACCCTTGTCAGGTTTAAGGACTCGAATAGGCATGTTACCGAGTTCCCTAAGCAAATTGTGCTGTTCTTTGGTGATGTTAGAATTGTGTTTCCTTGCCAAACATTTAGCCTGAGTTTCAAGATGTCTAAGATCGACCTCACAAGCTTTTTCAAATAAAGCTAAGATAGGATGTAAAGGTGGGTTATACACACTTGAAAGTCTCAGGCTATTTAATTCACGCTGCATAGGAGAAGAAAATAATAACCCCAAATTTAATTTTCTGGTAAAATATTTAACATCAATGATGGTTTCAGTGAGATTGAAATGGCAAGTGGGAACAAATGAGTTACCTAAAGCAAGAAGATCAATCAATTCTTGCTCTATTTTAAAATCAGTAAAATTATAAATCTTAAAGTCCCCTTTGCTGTTTTTCAGAACGACAGGTATATCTAGGAGTGTATTATCACCCCCATTGTCCATAGAAATGTGTCTTAGTTGTTCCAATTCCTTCTCTGTTGTTGATACCTGGTGTTGTATCTTGCCCCTAAAAAACCAGTATGATCAGAATTCTGGTTTTGGAAGGGGGAGTTTGACCCAGGTTGTGGTGGATTGTTATTCCTGGTTTTGTTCCCATTAAATTGGTTTGCCCGGATTCTGTTACTGCGTCTAGGGGCTGTATTGGGCCCCGAAAAGTTTTGTGATGTTGAAGGTAACTGGTATGAGTCAAACTCATCATCAAGCCTGCCTTGTTCATTACCTTGTGGTTCACCATTGCCAGAATGGGTACGAGGGAGAAAAAGTTTTTCATATGCTTTATTATGTTGATATGCCAAGTTGTCACGATTTAGTTTTTTTATTTTATTTGCCTTCAGTTTCAAAAGAAGAGCATCAATGCTATTAAAAATGCGTGTATAGTCATATTTGAAGTTGTTAAAGTCCAAGTCTTCCTTAATGGAATTGTCAAGGTCATTAATTTCAGTGGTAAGTGATGAGATGTGCCGTGAGTAATGCTTGATAATTAAATCAAGAAGCTGGAAGCCCTGCTGGTCAAAAAGTGTTTTTAAGTCTCTTAGAAAACAGTCATCATTGATAAGACCAGTTGGAGCAAAATTACTACGTAGTCCCTTAGGAATGATTTTATCACTCACACATTGTTTAAAGTAAGAGACTTCAAGTTGTAATTTACGTAGTTTGACCAGTTTGTTATCAAAAGTGTGGAGTTTGCTCACCATTGAGTCCGAAGGGTTGACATCTGTGTGTGCCGGTAGTTCCTGTTCTCGCTGTTGCCCAAAGGATACACAGTTAGCATCAGAAATCCAGGCCTGTAGAGAGGGAACGCCAATAAGCTTGTGAGGTCGATCTTAGACATCTTGAAACTCAGGCTAAATGTTTGGCAAGGAAACACAATTCTAACATCACCAAAGAACAGCACAATTTGCTTAGGGAACTCGGTAACATGCCTATTCGAGTCCTTAAACCTGACAAGGGTGGGGGGTTAGTGATTTTCAATAACGATGACTATTCAGAACGAATGCAGAAAATTCTTAACAGTCCAGCTTACAGACCCGCCTCACTCAATGAAATGAACACCACATTTGTCAGAAACAGAGGATATTTCAGGGATTTATTTCTTGCAGGAAAAGTCAGCAATGAGGTTTATCATTTTATAGACATCACTTTACCTAAAACACCCATAATTTTCGGTATCCCGAAAATTCACAAAAACTTACAAGATCCACCAATCCGAGCACTTATTGATGGGAGGTCCTCCATGACCCATCCGTGTGCCCGATTGGTGGATAACATACTGAGTAAAGACTAACATTGCTGAGTGGACTAGTGGCTTTCTGATTTTTCTGTTCCAGTCTGTTCTTCTTGGTTTTTTTCGGTCGAGTAACAGTTTGTATTCAGTGTTTTGTGATATGGCTACGGGGATATCGGATAGCCCTGGCAGCCCAAGCATTTTTGGGACTCATAATGATCAGCAGGAAAATAACAAGGACATGAACAACTTGTTAGCAGCTATCACTAAAAGACTTGATTTGCTTTATGGGCGTATGGACCAACTTGATTCTAGGATTGGGCAAGCTTCATTAAATAATAATACACCAGGTAATGATGCTTCTTCATTGAACAGGTCTGATTTCATCACAGCGGCCCAACGTCCTCACCAAACACAATCTGGAGATGCTCCCATTACCCAGTCTACTACAACAGATAGGACCAGATTTGGCCCCACTGATAATAACCATCATCCGGTGCTTATTGGCGTTCCCTCTCTACAGGCCTGGATTTCTGATGCTAACTGTGTATCCTTTGGGCAACAGCGAGAACAGGAACTACCGCACACACAGATGTCAACCCTTCGACTCAATGGTGAGCAAACTCCACACTTTTGATAACAAACTGGTCAAACTACGTAAATTACAACTTGAAGTCTCTTACTTTAAACAATGTGTGAGTGATAAAATCATTCCTAAGGGACTACGTAGTAATTTTGCTCCAACTGGTCTTATCAATGATGACTGTTTTCTTACAGACTTTAAAACACTTTTTGACCAGCAGGGCTTCCAGCTTCTTGATTTAATTATCAAGCATTACTCACGGCACATCTCATCACTTACCACTGAAATTAATGACCTTGACAATTCCATTAAGGAAGACTTGGACTTTAACAACTTCAAATATGACTATACACGCATTTTTAATAGCATTGATGCTCTTCTTTTGAAACTGAAGGCAAATAAAATAAAAAAACTAAATCGTGACAACTTGGCATATCAACATAATAAAGCATATGAAAAACTTTTTCTCCCTCGTACCCATTCTGGCAATGGTGAACCACAAGGTAATGAACAAGGCAGGCTTGATGATGAGTTTGACTCATACCAGTTACCTTCAACATCACAAAACTTTTCGGGGCCTAATACAGCCCCTAGACGCAGTAACAGAATCCGGGCAAACCAATTTAATGGGAACAAAACCAGGAATAACAATCCACCACAACCTGGGTCAAACTCCCCCTTCCAAAACCAGAATTCTGATCATACTGGTTTTTTAGGGGCAAGATACAACACCAGGTATCAACAACAGAGAAGGAATTGGAACAACTAAGACACATTTCTATGGACAATGGGGGTGATAATACACTCCTAGATATACCTGTCGTTCTGAAAAACAGCAAAGGGGACTTTAAGATTTATAATTTTACTGATTTTAAAATAGAGCAAGAATTGATTGATCTTCTTGCTTTAGGTAACTCATTTGTTCCCACTTGCCATTTCAATCTCACTGAAACCATCATTGATGTTAAATATTTTACCAGAAAATTAAATTTGGGGTTATTATTTTCTTCTCCTATGCAGCGTGAATTAAATAGCCTGAGACTTTCAAGTGTGTATAACCCACCTTTACATCCTATCTTAGCTTTATTTGAAAAAGCTTGTGAGGTCGATCTTAGACATCTTGAAACTCAGGCTAAATGTTTGGCAAGGAAACACAATTCTAACATCACCAAAGAACAGCACAATTTGCTTAGGGAACTCGGTAACATGCCTATTCGAGTCCTTAAACCTGACAACGGTGGGGGGTTAGTGATTTTCAATAACGATGACTATTCAGAACGAATGCAGAAAATTCTTAACAGTCCAGCTTACAGACCCGCCTCACTCAATGAAATGAACACCACATTTGTCAGAAACAGAGGATATTTCAGGGATTTATTTCTTGCAGGAAAAGTCAGCAATGAGGTTTATCATTTTATAGACATCACTTTACCTAAAACACCCATAATTTTCGGTATCCCGAAAATTCACAAAAACTTACAAGATCCACCAATCCGAGCACTTATTGATGGGAGGTCCTCCATGACCCATCCGTGTGCCCGATTGGTGGATAACATACTGAGTAAAGACTAACATCGCTGAGTGGACTAGTGGCTTTCTGATTTTTCTGTTCCAGTCTGTTCTTCTTGGTTTTTTCGGTCGAGTAACAGTTTGTATTCAGTATTATTATTATTGCATATATGCTGAGGTCTTTCATTACATACAAATTGGTTGTGTACATATTTCCATATCATATAAAATTATGTCTTGTCTGCTGTGAAATTAAGTTAATATGTACCACAAGCAAAAGACCAAGAAGACGAGGTCCAGCCGACAGGAGTTTATTAACAACATACACAATACACCATTGACCTAGGTTTCGTCCGAATGCTCAGACTTCTTCAGAATGCCACAATACTGCTACAAACCACTTAAATAAGCAGTACAATCAATCAATTAATTAATTAACAATTCAATAGAACCACATTAAAAACTAACCAGTGTTGTCTGTCATTGACAACCTTGCAATTCATAATATAAAAATATAAGAATAAAAAAATAAAAAAATAAATGAAAATAAAATGAAAATAAAAATCACGTTGGTTGAAATATAAACCTCACATGTATAATTAAATTTAAATGAATTTTTTTTTTTATGAAAAGATGAAAAAAATACAAAAATAATGGTATTAATATACTGTTAAAATGCAAAGATCTCGTAAAATTTAAACCTATATATCAATACTAAAACCTGAGTAATGTTATTTAATACCTATAATGTTCCTTAACTTAAGTATAGGCTTAACAGTACTATACTCATTTAATCCAGGATAATTGTGTGCAGTTAATCTAAGCTGCCATTTTAATTCACATATATCCAAATGTGTGTCTATAATCCTACCCTGTTGGTCTACCTTTATCTGTTTCAATATACAAAATTTAAAATTATGATCAGCATGGTCGACCAAATGCCTAGCAAGGGCATTAGTGGTTTTGAGATGTCTAACATCCAACGGGTGCTCCCTTATCCTTTCCCTAAAATATCTACATGTTTTGCCTACATAAAAGGCATTACAATCTTGACATAAAGCAAGATAAACCACATTTTTGGTGTAACAATCAAAGTGACCCGATATAGAAATATAACAATGATTGATCACAAGGCTGTTACCAGTAGGAAAAATATAGGGACACGTGGAACACCTTCCACATTTGAAATTACCTATTGGTCTATTACAAGTAAGCCCCCTTCCCCATACGTTCATTTCAAACATGTCTTTAAATGATAAATCTTTCCTATATACATAACTCAATTTACTTTCAAATTGGTGGGGGCCAAATCTTTATCCAGCTTCAAAATACCCCAGTTCCTATTATTTATTTTCCTAATCTCATCAGAGTCACCATTGTAAGTTGAAATAAACAATAAGGGTGACTTTGCCAAAAAGGTTGACCTAACCAAAGCATTCCCTACAGGATTATTTGAATTATTGTCAGAGTTTAAAATAGCTTGAAACACACCTATTTCCCTTTTGTGTTTTATTTCCTGAAACAAATCCAAACATAATTTTTCAGGATACCCTCTATTCAAAAATAAAGAAATCATGAAATTTAACTCATCCACGAATTCCCTATCATCACTAACCATCCTGGCAGCCCTAACCATTTGGCCCTTCACAATGGCCTTTTTCTGGTGGCTAGGGTGCCAACTGTTATAATAAAGATAGGAATTCGAAAAGGTTGGTTTTCTGTATATATTTGATTTAATTGAACCACTTACACTATCATAGGTTAACCTAACATCCAAATAAGTGATGGTCTCAAAATTTACCTCATGTGTGAATCTCAAAAACCATACTGTACTGTTAATGTATTTAATAAAGGCTTCTAGTACAATCTCAGGTTTATATTTTAACCAACGTGATTTTCATTTTCATTTTATTTTCATTTATTTTTTTATTTTTTTATTCTTATATTTTTATATTATGAATTGCAAGGTTGTCAATGACAGACAACACTGGTTAGTTTTTAATGTGGTTCTATTGAATTGTTAATTAATTAATTGATTGATTGTACTGCTTATTTAAGTGGTTTGTAGCAGTATTGTGGCATTCTGAAGATGTCTGAGCATTCGGACGAAACCTAGGTCAGTGGTGTATTGTGTACGTTGTTAATAAACTCCTGTCGGCTGGACCTCGTCTTCTTGGTCTTTTTTGGTCGTTTTGGTTGTGGACGCACAATTCTTGGTTATAATGTATCACAAGCAGTCAAATATATCCTGTAATCAAGGGCAAAAGGATTTACTAAAGTATGTGATTTTTAAACATTTCAAAGTAATTGTAAATAATGTTCAGAACAGATGCCAAAGTACAGATGAAGTTTTACAGAGATTTATTGATTTTACAGATATTGCTGACATTTCTTTTCCTCTCTTGGCAAAAGGAATTTGTTTTAGAAGAAGAGTTCAAAAATTCCCATTTCAAGGAATAAGTCCTAAAAATACAACACACAAGGCCAAGAACCTGGGTTATATCTGGAACTTAGAATATCTGAACCTCAGTGTGTATGATGCATCAAATGCAGTTTAGATTAAAAAGCAGTCCTTCAAAAAGCATTTACTTGTATTGTTTGACATTTGCTTTCACTGTAATTAGTTTACTATAGGCAGTTTTAAATTTTGCAATATAATGAGATGTGTTAGGATTAAAATATGAAAAGTCGTAGTGTATTTACCGTGTTTTATTTCACTAAATTGCAGATTTTATTGAATGTCTTAAAATGGCAGGCTGGCTACTTTTTCACTGAAGACTCTCTTTTATATACTTTCTCTGCTACCATTTTCTATGTAATGACTACAGTTTCCCTCTTTAATCCCTGGTTTGAGTGGACTATTGTATATTTTCATTAATTTCTGAAAGAGATGAGTTTAATCAGATAAGCTGCATATTCCCAGATCATTTTGTTTTTCCTGTTCTGCTCAAGCAAGTAAAAAGTACATTATGAAATAACACTAATACACTGGATTTTACATTTACTTTCCATAGGAGCTTGTCATCTAAGAATAGGTGTCACTGTCAACCATATGGCTGAATGGACGTGTGTCTGTAAGTACAATTGGGTGAGTGGCATTTGTCTGATCTATGGTGAGATGTCTGTGGGGGGATTGTCTGTGACTGTGGGTATGAGTGGATGGTTGTCTCTGGGAATGTGTTTGTGTGTGTGTGTGTGTGTGTGTGTGTGTGTGTGTGTGTGTGTGTGTGTGTGTGTGTGCGTGTGTGCGTGTGTGTGTGTGTGTGTGTGTGTGTGTGTGTGTGTGTGTGTGTGCGTGTGTGCGTGTGTGTGTGTGTGTGTGTGTGTGTGTGTGTGTGTGTGTGTGTGTGTGCGCGCATGTGTTTGAAAGGGGGTTGCCATAGTTCTAAACTTCCCTAAACTAAGGAGCAAAGCCTGTACTAATGGGTGGGGAGGACACTAGACATCAGGTCCTTTTAAATGTTACTGTAAGTCATGTAAAAAGATAATAGAACAACATGTTTTGCAACACAAAGCAGTTTTGGAACAGTGAACAATATTAGTGGAGCACCAGACACCAGTATTAGTGGAGCACCAGACACCAGAGATGCTCTTTAAGTATTACCCTAAGTCACGTATGCAGTTCATAGAACAGCAGGTATTGAATCACAAAGTATATTCTAAACTAAAAGAAGTATGAAACTTTAATGATTGCCATTACTGACTGCAGTGATCCATGAGGTATGAGGGAATGGGCAGTTATAAAAGGTAAAATCATGGATGGTCTGCCAGATTATGGAGGTGTGTGTGTGTGTGTGTGTGTGTGTGTGTGTGTGTGTGTGTGTGCGTGTGCATGTCTGTGTCTGTGTTAGTTGGAATGTGTGCATATGTGTGGGGGAAGTGAGTAAGTGGCGTGTCCATGCCAATAAGATGCATAGGCCATTACTGAAGATTACAGTTTGTGGTAATCACAATGCAATTCAGAAATAAGCAAATTAGCTAACAATGAGATCTTTCTTCAGTGGAGCTAATGTGTCTCTAAATGACTTTTTTTTTTTTTTTTTGCAATCAACATAAATGTCGTTTTTGCCATAGCAGTTATCACTTGTAGTTGGGTTATTTCTGAATCCTTCTTCATTCTAAGGTGGTGCAATATTTGTAGGCGTGGAAAGAGATCAACAGACTGTGCTGCTTTGCCAGGGATAGTCTGCACATCTCCCCTCTAGGCTTTTGAATATTATCTAAAACAGTCTTGCCCATGGTGCTTTTTTTAGGCAATGGCAAACTGAAAGTACTTCTGACATGGCAAGTCAAAACCAAGAAAATCTAAAGGTGTTATTTCTTAAATCTTGGAGTCTAAACAACTTAATTCCACTCCCTAAAAGCTCACCTCACTCTAGAGAATGCTGACATCTGTGAGGTCACTGAGACATGGATTAAAACCACGGACAGCACACCAGCAGTTCAAGGTTTAATGCCTTCCACACATTTAGACCAGCTGCTACACAGGCAGGGGAAAAAAAGGTTGAGGTGTCTCAATTTACATCAGAAATAAATATACCTCAAGGCTGGTCAAACAGGATACTGCACATGAGCTTTTCCATGTCCAAATCAGCATAAGCAAAATCCCATACCACTTCCTTGCAAGCTATAGATCCCTCTCTATGACTCAGGAAACCCATAACATGTATTTAAACTTATTGGAAACACTGACCATTCAACTCAATACCATATTCATGGGTGACATTAACTGCCCTACTATTAACCGGGAATCATATGCAACACCAAATACATAGGCACAGAGATTTCTGGATTTTGTAAACACAAACTCCATGCAGCAGACTGTCAATAAACCAAACATGACTGCAAACATGCCGGATGTGGTCCTCACTAATATGTGACAGTGCTGCACATCTCCTAGTTTGATGTCTTCTCTAATAAAGTCAGCCCAAAGAATGTTCTCCTTTAAAGTAAAAATAAAACCTGAAACCCCAGGTAAGCCAGGAATATTCAGGAACTACTGTAAGGTTAACTTCATGATATTAAATGATAAGCTAGCAACATTTCAAGCCCATAAATCCTGAAAACATTACTGCCTACACACAACTGTTCACAGAAACCTTGTATAAGCATGTTAATAGCTGCATAGAGGCAGCTGTATCCACCAGCAAGAAGTACAGAACTAACTAAAAAAACACACCATCCTGGTGGAATCACAGCATCAATAGTGCATATAACAGAAGGAAGAAAAACATGGCAAAAATTAGGAGATGCATCACCCAGCAGGATAAAAGCACTCTCTTCAAACTAAACAAACAACTCAGAGGACAAATAAAGTCTACCAAAGTCAAAATTTCAGTGAATTTGGTCTCCCAGGCCAAGCACAGCTGCAAGGCATTCTTTAGCGATGTCCACAACCTCAAATGCAATACACAATGGTGTGCAGAGCTCATTCTAAATAGAGCCACCTGTACTAAGCCAGAAGATATAGCAAACCTACTGGTCAACAAATTTTGCTCCAACTTTACTCCTCTCTCCCCCTCAACCTTACCTCAGAAAATACCATAAAATATAACTCCCCCTGCTATCACTAGGGAACAGGTCCTTAATGTTTTCACTAAGGTCAAGAATACTGCATCACTGGGCACAGACAATATCTCAGGATGACTTCAAAATAGCATGAAACATGACTTTTCAGGCCATGTGGAATTGCTATTTTACTGTAGCCTTCAGGCTTTGTGCCTCACTAATGGAGAACAGCAGCAGTCATCCCCTTGCACAAAGGTGGGTCATCTACAGACCCAGAAGCTACAGACCCATAGGTCTTACTAGTCTCATATGTAAAGCCATGGTAAAAATGATCATTGAAATGATCAATAATAATGACATAGAAAGTCTACAGACATTGGAGCCAGCCTAATTTGGTTTAGTCAAGGGCAGCTCATGCCTACTCAACCTGATGGACTTGTTTGAGAATGTCACCAAAGCAAAGGATGAAGGCAAAATGGTTCACACTGCTACCTTGACCTGGCCAAGGCATTTCACACAATACCCTACATGGGTGTTGTTAACAAATTTAAGAGGTTAGGTAAAAACCCTTATGTCATCCAATGGATAGCCAGCTGACTCACAGACAAGACCCAGGAAGTTTGAAATGTGGAGTCAACTTCTACAAAGAAGCCAGTCATGAATGGAGTCCCTCAGGGATTGGTCCTGGCACTGTTCCTTTTTGGCATTTTCTTCTCTGAAGTCAAGACCAATGTCAATGGCCTCTGGCTGACTAAATTTACAGATGACTGCAAATTAGGAGCAGTCACAGAATCCCCCACCACTGACTAAAATTTTCTCCAGGAAGGGTTGACACAGACAAATAATTGGTGTCAGAGCCATGGACTAAAACTAAATACCAAGAAATCTGTAATAGTATCCTTCAGGATGTCATTCACCCCTGTTAACCATCATATTGACAATACACCCCGAAGAGTTGACGCAATAGTCAGGGACTTGGGGCAAACACAGATAGTAATTTACCCTATGACCATCACATGTCTATAGTGGTAAGGAAATCATTCTATGTTGTACAAGTTATAAACAAAGGTATGGCATCTAGGTCCAAGGAAGTCATTGTTCCACTGTATTCATCATTCATCAGACCAGTCATTGAGTACAATGCCCTCTTTGGTATGTACCTAACTAGGCATATCCAATAATTAGAATGTCCACAGATGTTTCTAACTAAAAAAATACAGGGTGCAAGTAAAATGTTCTTTGCATACCACCTCAAGGCCCTATCCCTGTATTCTGTCTCCTACAGGCTATTGAGGGGAGATCTATGCCTGGCATACAAGGTATCATCAAACCCCACCTGGATGAACCTCCTGCATATCCACAAAACAAACAATGCCAGAATTCGCCCATTCTAAAGACTTAAACCTTGCCAGTGATATATACAGGACCTGGAAAGACAGGTATGCATCCAAGGACTACCCCTTCTGTGGAAAAGGCTCCGCATCCATGTGAAGTAGAGTAGCTCCATAACCCAATTCAAGTGTAACTTGGACAATTTGATGGGGAACAGAAAATCAATCCCTGGTTTGGCACCCAAATCTTTAATGGGCACAGACAGCCTGTAAATCATTCATCTCCCAGGCCCCTGCTTGTAAATGTTTCATCTCCCAAGCTCCTGCTTACAATTATCAAGGATACCTCAACTTGTCAGAGATTTCGGATGCATGGCTAGACTTAAAAAGGCCCCTGTGGTCATCAGCCTAGTAGATACCAATGAACCCATGAACCGATACGATTAGTGAGATGTAAAGAAGAAATATGTCTGGCATGTATATTGGAAGTGTGTGTGTGTGTGTGTGTGTGTGTGTGTGTGTGTGTGTGTGTGTGTGTGTGTGTGTGTGTGTGTGTGTGTGAGTGCGTGTGTGTGTGTGCATGTTTCTGTTTGTGTGTTTGCAGTTCATAAAATTTGATATATAATGGGTTACAGTACAGTACACAGTTTTAGTTCATTACATGGCCACTGTACTCTATGTAAAGAATACTAAGGACTTACTCCCTGACCATATGCAAGTGAAGACTAGAACCATATTGATGTATTTGCTGGTTATAGCATATTGGACTCTAGCTGCATACAATCTGATAGCCCTGCCCTTGGCAATGCAGTAATCTCCCTTCCCTGCTAATATATTGTTCAGCATACAGAGCCTAGCAAATATTAGTACTTAATTAATTCGCATAGTAAAAAGAAGTATTCTGGTTACAATTCCCTGTGATGCAGGCAACCCTACTAACACAATGACACTTGTCCTACTTCACTAATGATGACAAGTTTCCATCAATGAGAACTCAGACAGCAGCAGGTCCCCTCTTTACCATAGTATAGTAATGTCCCTAGTTCTGTCATTATCACTAATCGGTGAAATATTGTTATAATGGTAACGCATAGCACAGCAGGGTAAACATATTCAATGAAGTATAACTTGTTTTTTCTGCTAAGCTATGCAGTGGTATCATTTGGTAAAATATAGTGCAGAAATGATTTGACTGTAGATGGAATAAATGATGTGCAGGGCATAGGATCCCAGGGCACAGCATTGCTTAATACACCACTGCATATTATGTACTCCCGTGCACAATTCGTAAAGAATAGGTGTATTTTGCACACTTTTATGGCTGACTATGATCCACGTCAATGTACCAAAATCCTGCATGGCAGCATATCTATCTATCTATCTATCTATCTATCTATCTATCTATCTATCTATCTATCTATATAAAATAATTAGCAAAGGGTGTGGTGGTGAAAGGGGGGCTTGCATCCTGCACTCCCACACCCTCAGCACCCTCTTCTTATTATATACAGTAACTCCAAAGTTAAACAGCAGTGAGGAAACGGTATAAACCTTCCTTCGTATAACTTGCATTTTGTCAGTATTATGTGTTTAGATATTTTACTGTATCAACATTTTGCAGTGTAGATTTTATGCAATCAGTCTTTTGTCTGTTGATTAAATTAAGTGGATGCAACCAATATATATATATATATATATATATATATATATATATATATATATATATATATATATATATATGCAAAGCTGATATTTTGAAGGTTAAACTTTTATATTGATGAAATACATATAGTGCATTTGAAATGATTGATTCATGTTGATGATTATGAATACTGAATGTAAATTTAGCATTGGAAGCAAAAGTGAGGTTTCTCCCTTAACATACTTTACTTTGTGATTGATTCCTATGCTATGTAAAGAAACTAGTGCACTGACAGTACTTTGAAACAGGAGTCGTTTAAAAATGGAGAGGGAATAATTAAAACGAAGGAAAATTTGGAATGTAAGTACTGTAATTTGCATAGCAAGTCTGATCTATGTGTAGAGAATTACAAATTTCATCACAAGTCAAATTGGTACTTGCATATAGACTATTTTCATTTTGTTTGTTTGGATACAAACTTAGTTCTAAACAATTATAAATACAAGAATACACAAAAATTGCCAAACCAAACTTGAACTAGGTAAAAAACACCAAAAAGGAGACAATGAAATCCAGGCACAGGATTGTTTAGCGCTTTCACTCACTTTATTCAAACTGAACTAAACAGTCCTGTGCCTGGATTTCATTGTCTCCTTTTTGGTGATAAATACAAGAATGTTAATAGCTATCTTTTTAATCTGTTTCTAATATTAAAATTATTTTGTGATGAGTATTTAGTGATTATGTAGGTCAGTGATTTCTTCTGAATATAAGTCTGTGTTTATAAATGTTACATGTGTTCAGAAGATATTTAAATGCTACAGTAAGATACTTGTTTGGAGATATCACGATACAGGGAATATGATATTGGATTAATACTTGTAGGAAGTTGATTTAATATCAGTGTCAATTTAAAACTCAACTGCCTAAATGTTAAAAATGGATGCATTCTCCATTGTACAGATAAATACAAAGTATTTTATGGGGTCACTAGCATGTTGCCAAGTTAGGAATTTTGCAGTTGTTTTGGAAATTATTTCTCTCTCTCTCTCTCTCTCTCTCTCACTCTCTACGTGTGTGTGTGTGTGTGTGTGTGTGTGTGTGTGTGTGTGTGTGTGTGTGTGTGTGTGTGTGTGTGTGTGTGTGTGTGTATATATATATATATATATATATATATATATATATATATATATATATATAGATAGATATAAAATTAAAAGCTGCTCAGTGCAAATGAAGTGATGCTTGTAAGGAGAAATTCAGACTGGGTAGATAAATAGTATTTAAGGCATCATTGACATGATAACAGCTGATGAAGGTGGTTGTTATGAAAACAAATATGAAAATAAAAGCAAGATAATACTTAAAAACAATTAAAGAGAATCAGGTGGGTCTGACAAGATTGATGCAAAACAGTATTTTTTTTAAATTAATAATATAATTCCATACTGCAAAGAAATCCCTGGGGGTCCTGACAAAGGAATCACTGTATGGACCATGGAAGCAAATGTGGTTTAACTTGAATGACTGGTTGTTAAGAAATCCTGAAATGAGATGAAATGGATTTCCTAATTCCTTATTCCAGTTGTACCAACTTGCTTTCTCTTTTAGAGAAGGAAGGAAGACAGCATGGGGATTAGTGCATAATTACAATGTTATTAGTCTTCTATTCAGCTATTGAATGATTACATTTGATCATCCCGCTAGAAGAAGCATGGCCATAAATTAGGCTTGTATTAAGTACATTATATAATGTTACCTCACAGCAAGAGGTTCTCCCGTTCGATTCTCGGCGTGACTTGGGAGTGCCTTCTGTGTGGAGTCTGCATGTCCTCCCCGTGGTTGGGTACATTCGAAAGACATGCGTGCGTAAATGGGTGTGCCTTCGTTGAAGGTTGGGCATTGAGCTGGCACCTAGGCGTTTCGTAAAAATCTACTGCCAATCTTTAGCGGACTGGAGTTCCGTTGTGGTGAACCCTTACCGGGAAAAAGCCGAAAGACAAACAACATAATTTAAAGGTAAAGATGAGTTACTGATTTAAGGGACTATGTATAGCTGAGTTTAGATTACTGGGTTCCCTAGGTGTGGGATCTTAGGATACTACAGGGTGCAATATGATACATACTCATTATTAAATGAGAGAGAAGAACAAATGAAAAGATAAGACTCTACATTTTTATTTATTTATTTATTTTATTTTACATTTGTTAACCGGGGGTGTCTGACTGAGCCGAAAAGGCCCTTTTTCAGCAGAGGCCCGGGGAGAAAAGCTCCACAAAGAAAAATTACAGACACATTTAGTTATTTAGACATAATCAGTATACACACAAATTACAAGAGACATGTTTTTACAGTGGTATGCGGCACAAACAGTTACAGTGGAGAGAACAATCAAAAAAGATATTAATTTTAAAAAATAAAGGTAAGTAATAGATTTGTGGTGTATGGCTGAACTTTGGAATGTAGGTAGAATACATACATAGTACACAGGTACAGTACATACATTGTAGATTAGCCAGTGTTTGTGAGTAAGATTGAAAAACTATTATCAATTGCTCTAGTATGCATATATTATCCACTTTCACTAGCCTGGGGAGCAATCATGGCACTGCCAACTTTGCTTGAGATGTTGCCTGATGAGGTCTTTAAAGGAGGCTTTGGATGATGTGTTTTGAATGCTAGTAGGGACAGAGTTCCATTTTTTAGCCACCAAACTACTATATAGTGCATCTCCAAAGCTATTGTAGCTGTTGTTGACTTCTAGTAGTAGTTTGCTTGATGATCTAAGAGGCCTTTTGGCTGAGTGATGTTGTACTAGGTTTTTGAGGGCAGGACACTTATTGGGGAGGTAATAGATAGAATGACAGAGGCAGAGCTGATTGTAGGTTAGGAGGTTGGGCAGTTCAAGCCAGTGGAGCTGTCTCAAATCAGTACAGTGATGAGTTCTATATGAGCAATTTGCAGCAAAGCGGGCAATTCTGTTATAGCAAGCTTCCATTTTGCTTAGTTCAGTTTTGTTGAGATTAGTCAGAATGGGAGATGCATAGAGTAGGGTGGATAGAAGTTGGGAGCGAGCAATGGCTGATCTTGTGTTGTTGGTAAGAAATGGTTTGATACGGTAGAGTGACCCCAGTTTGGCATGTACTTTTTTAATAGTTAAGTTCAGATGACTATCAAATTTTAGGTGGGAGTCTATGGTTATTCCCAATAGCTTAGCCTGTGCCACTGGAGCAATTGGAGTAGCATTTGTGGAGTAGATAGTGAATTGACTGTTAGTGTTTTTGTTAGAACTGGTTATAATCATAAGCTGAGTTTTCTTTGGATTGAGGATAAGTTGGGCTTTGGTAAGGTAGTTTTCAACGTCAGAGAATGCTAGTTGAGCTGTTTGCAGGAGGGTGGGAATGTTTTGTGCAGCACAGATTAAAGTAGTGTCATCTGCATACTGAATTATAGATGCATGCTGTGTGGAGGTGTGGAGGTCATTTGTGAAGACTGTGAATAGTAGTGGTCCTAAGATAGAACCCTGTGGGACTCCTATAGTTATGGGCAGCTGAGGAGAGAGAATTTTCCCATTTCACAGCTTGGTACCTGTCAGTTAAGTAGCTTTGGAACCAGGTAAGAGTGGAATTAGATAGATGATATTGGTTTAGTTTGTTTAGCAGGATTTGGTGCGAGACTGTGTCAAATGCTTTGGACATATCCAAAAAAGAGTTGACACTTGCGGGCCTTCATTTTTGAGATGGTTTACTGTGTCTGTGAAGCAGAGGAGAGCTGTAGTATTACTATGGGCAGGTCTGAAACCATGCTGAGTAGGTGACAGGATGTTGCAGTCTAGGAGATAGTTTAGCATCTGGGTATGGATGCATTTTTCTAGGATTTTGGCCAGGGGGGAGAGTAAAGTAATGGATCTGTAGTTATTAAGTTCAGTGGAGGTCCCGCCTTTATGTATGGGTGTAACATAGGATATTTTCCAGAGTTTGGGCACATAGTTTTCAACAATTGATCTGTTTATGAGAGTGGAGACTGGGATAGCAATAGCATCTGCTGTAAGTTTCAAGAAATAGCTGGGGAGTAGGTCGGCTGCTGTTGATGAGGTTTTTAGTTTGGAGAGCATGCTTTTGATTGAAGTGGTGGAAACTGTTTTGAGGGTAAAGCTTGTATTAGTGTTATTCATGTTGGGGGGGGATAGTGAGGAAGGAACTTTCCTGTGATACTAAGGATAGAATTGAGTTCACAAAGTGGGAGATGAATTGTGTTTCGGTGGGAACTTTAGTGTCAGGGGTGGTTGGTTTGGGGGTAGCCTTTTGGGTGGATTTTAGTAGCTGGTTTACATTTTGCCAAAATTTTTGCGGGTTGTGTTGGTATTTAGTTTGTAATGTTGTGTAGTAGGATTGTTTTGTCCAGCCTTATGCATTTTTTTGCACGGTTGCGCAGTGCTTGGTACTTAGTTAGGCTTTGTGTTTCTTTGTTTTTGATAGTAACGCCAGGCAGTGTCTCTGGACTTGAGGATTTGTTTGGTTTCTTTACTGAGCCATGGGTTTGTAGAGGTTCTAACCTTGATTTTGCGCAATGGAGCAACAGTGTCTAGGTGTTGTAGAAATGTTTTGTTGAAATATGCTACAGCCTGGTCAAGTGGGAGGGTTTTTAGGGGGGTCCAGTCACAGTTACACAGTAAAGTGCTGAGGACCTCAGGGGAGAATTTTTTTGTGTTTCTAGTGGATATATAGTTAGTGGTTTTGCATATGCTTGTTCTACTACATATAAAGTATATTATGTTGTGGTCACTTAAGGTGTCTGGGAGACTGCCTGTGTGAGGGTACAATGTGGGGTTGCTAGTTAGGACCCAGTCAAGGATGGATTCCCTTTTAGATTTTTATCACACCTAGTTGGAATTTGGACTAGCTGCTGGTAGCCATGGAGATTTATTAGATTACTTGGTGGTTCTGATATACAGGTGAACCAATCTAGGTTGAAGTCCCCCGGAATAAGGGTTTCTTGTGAGTATGTGGAAGAACACCAGGATAAGAAGTCTTCAAGGCTAGCAGGTGTATTACCAGGTGGAATATAGATCACAATTATGGTGATGACCTTTTTAGGGTGAAGTTGAAGTTGTGAGATAAGTATGTCCCAATTATTGGGGGAGGGGTAGGAGTTTGGTAATTGACGGACAGTTAAGTTGGACTTGTAGAGTAAGGCAGTTCCACCCCCTTTACGAAGTGGTCTGTCTTGTCTAATGATATTGTAGCCAGTAGGGAGAACTTCTGAGCTAGCTATGTTTTTATTTAGCCAGGTTTCTGTTAAAGCAACTATGTCTGGGGAGTAGTGTGCTATTGTGGCCTGGAGTTCGGGTATTTTATTTTTGATACTTCTAATATTAATATTTAGCATTAAAAGATGGTTTGTTTTGCTGCTGTTGTTGATTTGCCCAGGGATGAAGAAAGTGGGGGTGTTATGTTCTGACATTTGTGTTTGAGCAGTTTGTGTTGGACAGGATGGATTTGGGCCTGGGTTGGGGTGGATATCCCCACTTATGGTGAGCCTGGAGTTAAACTGGTTATACAGATGTTGGAGTTTGGTGAGGAGTGTGAGAAAGTATTGTGTTTTTTTGGAGTAGGAATGAGAGCATATGTGTTTAGTTCTGAATTGGTCCGTTATGTAATTCTTGAATAAGTGCGGGCAGATATTATTATAATGTGTGGTGTCTGTGTATGAGAGTGCATAATGCAGTGTTGTGCTACTAAGTTTAGGGATATTGCTAGAGTGATAACTTGTGGTGTTGTAAAGAATTATGAGAAGACAGACTAGATTTAGTTGTGTGATAGTCATAGTTATAAAGTTTATGTTGTTTCTAGGTGGGGGGGGTCTGAATAGGAATTATAGGGTTGCACTATATGTGGATGGGGAAGTAATGTGGGTGATGCAAAAAATGCCTAGTGGGAATGAGAGTGATTGGGAGTATTTTGTGTGGAGCAAATTGGTGTGGTTTAATGTGATATGACTTGAGGAGCTGTGATTGGTGGAGGTGATGTGAGGGTGAGTTGTGGGTGTGGCTATGATTACTATAAATGTAGAGGTAGTGGGGGCGGGAGGGAATAGGGGGCAGGGCAGGGGAGTGGAGAGAGCCCGAGAGTTAGCGAGGGCGAACGGAGCGGGGCAGAGCCAGAGCCAACCAAGGCAAGAGGAAAAAGTAAGTATTACTTTACAAATCTGAACACTTTTAAAACAAATTCCTGAGGTCTAATGGCTTACCGGCTAGCAGAATGTAATTGCTGAAAGCACTTGTGTCCTGGTGAGAGACTAGAAATTTAAAGATGGCTCCATGCTCAGCAGGATTCTAATATAGACTTTGTATTGGGGGAGGGAGATAGCACAAGGGGTGTAAACCAGGTGGAATGCAAAGAAACCAGAGAGGCAATCAGTGGAAATCAGTGAAGGCCTCAGAGAGGGTAAGTAATAATTCAAACTACCTGTAAAGTGAAGGAGAGAAGAGACAGCAAAGTGTATTAAGGTTGGGAGTGTGTCTTCACATTGACTTGCTGATTAGTAACCAGTTTGTGCACAGATTAGAGTAGGGAGATACATTAGCAATGATAGAGATGCAAATAAGCAGGTGATCCTCCAAGTGATACAAACTAAGGCAGAAAGAACTGAGAGGGCTGCTTGATGGTTAATTTAATTTAGTCACAGGGATGTGAATTAAATCTATACTGTCTATTGGACAGTTAGGATTACTGTACTATCGGGGACACAAGGCTACAACAGTCAGTTTTATTAGCAAGCTGAGAACTACTAAGAAATACTGCTAATGTAATAGCTTCACTCTCATAAAACATACAAGTAGAATGCCTGGGTGGACTGACCCTGCTCTTGAGGCTCAAAATGTATATCCTTGTTTAGTTTGCAATACTGATTCCTTCTTACACTGTATAGATGGAGTGGTAGCCGCAGACTGCAGATTTGCTTGAGTGTGATCCTGCTCTTGAGGCTCAAAATGTATATCCTTGTTTAGTTTGCAATACTGATTCCTTCTTACACTGTATAGATGGAGTGGTAGCCGCAGACTGCAGATTTGCTTGAGTGTGCTACTGTATAGATGGAATGGTAGCCGCAGACTGCAGATTTGCTTGAGTGTGCTCGGCTAGCAGAATGTAATTGCTGAAAGCACTTGTGTCCTGGTGAGAGACTAGAAATTTAAAGATGGCTCCATGCTCAGCAGGATTCTAATATAGACTTTGTATTGGGGGAGGGAGATAGCACAAGGGGTGTAAACCAGGTGGAATGCAAAGAAACCAGAAAGGCAATCTATTATTTTATTTGTTTTTGTCAACTGTTAAGTCCAACTGGGTAAAACCCATTTTCAGCAGAGACCCAGGGAGCAAAGCTCCAAATGGTGTGGAATGTCACACCTTTAGCAGCCTACATACAACTGCATTCCAGAGCATCTTCTGAAAAATAAAATTGAAAAGGATAAATAAACAAAAGTAAATATTTTGTGAAAAGTGAAAGCTATTAAAGCTCTACAAAGTGCAATGTTATCAGTAGGAAGTATTCATTGCAGTGATAATAGTCACTGCATTCATAGTCTTTCTTTAAATACTATGATATATTACAATGCAAACAAACTCAGATGCATATTTTTTGCTGAACTTTCACAATTTGTCATATCTTTGAAGCTGTATAACCTAGATGAATACTGTCAGAACATCTTTGTTAACCAGGCATAATTTTTCACATGACAACAAGAAATTCATCTGAGTGCACATTTACTGAGATATTTACAGAAATATGAAAACAAATGCTTAATCATACATTTAGCAATATAAATAACACTGAATATTTCTCAAGGTGTGCAACTTACAGAGCAAATTTGAAAGTTTTCTTCAACAGCATCTAAGGTTTCACCTGATGTCATGCAACAGTTTATGTCACTTGTATTTTGAAGTATTAAGTATATATGGAAATGGTGTTTATTTCCAAATCACTAGCAAACAACAAACAATATATCAAGTATATTGTGATATAAATGGACATGGAAAATGATTTTTTCTGTCTCCCACCATGGCATATCTCACCATATACCTCAAAAACATGTAGCGCTCTCAGTTATAAAAATATAAATACAAATATTAACATATGGATAAAAAGTGAAGAACAGTGATTAATTTCTTCATTGTAGGACATCCTAGATTAACAATCTTGGAGTCATTTTGTGAATAACTCCTTGCACTTTCTAATGATGTATATTATTAACCAGAAAGTAGAAAACGAAGCCAAACCCAAACAACTCTGGATGCCATAAAGAGCTTTGGGTGTGAACCAGAAGTTTACAAAAATGCACTATATGTTTTAATGAGTTAATAATGTAAACACTGAAGTCTGGCTAATACACTGATATGATACTGAATACTAAGGAATTAATTCAATGAGTAGCTAAAGGGCATGGAAAATGAAGGATGGACTACTTAGGAAGGAGTGGTCAGAGAAGCTAGAAAGCATATTTTAACATAGGTTGTCATTTGGCAAAAGACCATGCACTAGATTGCATGATAGCTGACTGAAGGTATACTGGAAGGCCTAAAGGAAGCGTTGGTTCAGGTTATCTGCTGCAAACTGATATAGTAAGAGTATAAGGCACGCAGTTCCAGATGAATAAGATAATAGAATATATATGCATAGTAAGTGGAAGTTTACGTGACTAAAATAATTGAAAGATAAAGAGTAGCACAGAATAAGAACAGAATACATGAAAATATACACTAGGCAAATATGAATTTGGTAAAGTTCAGAATAAGTGATGATTAGCTGTGTTAACTGAAGATGGGAAGGTTTAAAAATGAGGAATATATCTAGTTCAATAAAATTAGTAGGCTCACATATGAATGGAATGAAGCAGGAGATGTTCCCTGGTTTGTAGCTCCTAATATGAAATAACAACGAGTGCAAAATGGAGTGAATTGTATTAGATGAGTACTGAAACAGAAGTGCAGTAGGATTATTTGATTCATTGTAAATATGTCAGACTTTAAGATAAGGAATAAGAAATTAAGTCAAGCTTTATAACTGTCATTAAAGAATGTGTATTGAATTATTTCTGGATTGTACTTACAGTACCAGGACATATCCAACATCTTGTTCTCACTTCCTACACATCAACTCTGTGAAAATTAGCACTAGAATCAAACTCTACCACAAACTTATAGACAAATTCCTGAAACTTATCTCCAAGCTTAGGCCTAGCCTATTACTTGCTGGAGACATACACCCCAACCCTGGCCCATCCACCTTAGACACATACTCCCCTCTACCTCTAACCTAAGCTACAGCCCTACAATTACCAGGCCATCTAACTCTCTCCTAACCTGTCATATTAATATTAGAAGCATTAATAACAAGGTACATGAACTGCATGCACTCCTTGCTGTTCACTCTCCTGAGATTCTCTGTCTATCAGAGACCTGGTTAAAACCTATCACTACAGACAAAGAAGTACTACCTCCTGGGTAGAACACACACAGGCTGGACCGTGCTTCCAGGAAGGGGGGGTGGGGTAGCTATACTCTATAAATCAGAGCTGAATGTAACCACAGATGTAGTACAACCACCTTAGATTAACAACTTAGATATTCTAGCCACCAAACTGCAACTTAACAAAAGTAAATGCATTTATATCATCTACATGTATATTCCCCCAGGTAACAATATAGCTACACTTGAAGACATCTTACACTGGATATCTAGTCACTATCTCCAAGAAACCCTACTTATCGGAGACTTCAATATAGACTGGGCCACCTGTTCATCAGAATCCCCAACCACCCATATTAACCTACACTCATTTATGCAAATCATTAACACCCCTACTAGGGTAGGTGAGCCCAATCAAAAAGAAAGCATACTTGACTGGGTACTCATCAATAGTCAGCCCCACCTGTACACCTCTAGTACCATCCCCAATAGTCTAAGCGATCACCATCTCACATATATATTTAAGCACAAAGCTATAAATCCCCAACAACCCTTACTAAGAAATGTTAGAAATAACAAAAACTTTGACTCAGCCAAATTCCAACAGGAACTAAAATCATGTAATTGGTCGATTTTAAAACTCCTCCCCTTAGAGGAAGCAGTTGTGTACTTTAACAATAAATTCCTTGAGATCCTTGACTTACACGCACCTATTCGCTCAAAAAGAATAAAGGCAAAAACTGCACCATGGCTTTCAAAAGAGACTAGACTCAAAATTAGCCTTAGAAACAAAGCCTGGGCTTTATGACGTTCAACATAAACACCCCCAAGATCAAATTAAATACAGGCAGCTTAGGAACGAAAAAAAAATTCATACTACAAGACAAAAATCAATACTACTGCAAATGACAGACAGAAAATCAAAATAACCCTCAGAAGTTTTATGCAGGCTTGAATAAACTACTACACCCTGGACATACTACTACCCCCGTCCCAGTTGCCACTACTGATAAACCACCAGAGGATGTTTCAAATAGTTTTAACCGATTCTTTACCGAGACAATTCAGGCCCTAGCCAGCCAACTACCTCCTAGCTCCCTTGGCCCAGAAAGTACCACCTCTAGAAACCTACTCTCATTTAGTTTTCAACCTGTCACCACATCACTAATCCATACCCTAATCAAAAAACTAAAATCCACCACACTATCGGCTGACCAACTTCCTGCTGAATACCTACAAAAATCATTTGATGCTATTGCATACTCGATATTGATACTTATCAATCGAACCATAGAAGAAGCTAAAATTTCCAATATCTGGAAAATATCCTATGTAATCCCACTCCATAAAGGAGGTAGCTCTACTGAATTCTCCAACTATAGGCCTATAGCTATACTCTCTCCACTTGCAAAGATTATGGAAAAATGTATTCAGAGACAGTTCATGCACCACCTAATCCATAACCACCTCATGGCAGATACCCAGCATGGTTTCAGACCTCACCATAGTACTACCTCTGCCCTACTAGCCTTTACCAACACCATAAACCATATTCGAAACAATAACCATATTTCTTCAGCCCTCTTCTTGGATCTCTCCAAGGCACTTGATATGGTTGACCACCAACTATTAATCCACACCCTGCAAACACTCAGTCTAGATCCTAAAGCTCATCAATGGTTTAAATCCTATCTAAGTGGTAAACAGCAGGCTGTTCTTTGGCAGAAAAAACTCTCTAACCTACTACCTAGCACCCTTGGAGTACCACAAGGCTCTATACTAGGGGCCCCTGTTATTTTCCATTTTCATCAAGGATATGAATACTGTCATCCCAAAAGTCAGCTGTATCCAATATCCTGACAACTCTACCCTGATTTGCTCGGCCATATCCCCAAATAGAGTTACAGTTAGCCCACCCAGATCACCTTTAACACAATAGAAAACTGGCTCTCCCAATGATGTCTGATTCTAAAGCCTAAAAAAACTAAAATGCTGTTATTATTACCTACATAGAGGTCTACTGCCATTAACTTTATAATAAAAGCAAATGATGGAACAATAATCTCCCCTGACCTCTCCACTAAACTATTAGGTGTCATTATAGATAATAATCTAAAATTCGACCCACATGTTAACCAATTGATTAAAACCATCAATGAAAACTAGGATCACTTTACAGAATAAAAACCTTCCTAACCCCCCCCCCCCAAGCAAAAGTTGCCATAGCTCAATCTCACTTTCTCTCTACTCTTCTGTATGCATCCCCTCTTCTCTCTAATGTTAACAAGACTGTTACGAACAAGCTCTCAATCTGTTATAAGCACATTGCCAGGTTTGCCACTGGGTTGCCTTTTAGGACACATCACTGCATCAATCTAATCAAGCTTGGATGGCTTGAACTACCCAGTCTAATACTATATAACCAATTGGTTATGGCCCATAAAATCATATAGAACCCTAACAATACCCCTGCACTTAGAGATCTTGTCATCCTAGACCGCTGCGCTCCTCCAACAGACTCCTTATTCAGATATGTAAAAGTAACAACTCAGCCAGTGACTCACTCTTCGTACATTCTGTAGGTAGATCATGGAACTCTCTACCAGCTGATATTACCTTACTCTCTTCACTTGGTCAGTTCAAAACTAGGCTCAAACACCACCTGGGAACAAACTGGCTATGTCACTGTATCAAGCCTGGTTAACCTGTCTCTGGAATGTGTAAATCTGCTAGGTAGCCTACTATGTAATTTTATCCGATTCTCTCGCTGAATAACACTACCTGATGATTTGTTATAATGTTTGCTCTTCTAATCACTGAAAATACTCTATATGTAATTTGTATTGTATTTGTATTGTCTGCCCATCTAATCTCTGCAAATAATATATTTGTTATTTATTTGTAATATGTGACATGTTATGATGATTTGTTATTCCATGGAGCTTTTCTCCCAGCCCTCCACTGAAAATGGACATGCATCCAGTCAGACTATCCCGGTCAACAAATGTAAAATAAATAAAAGTAAATAAACTTTAAGTCCTTGCACCCAAGCAATGTCACTATAGGACAAAATAAATTAAAGTTCATAATTTGCATAACAGAGAGCAAATGAAACCTCAACTTAAATCCTCACCTTCCATAATTTGTAGTGTAATCTTGTCATTATCCAAGAATGCCACTTCCTTGATAAAGGTCTGCTCACAGTCTGCATTCTTCTTCTTCTAAAATATGTTTGAATCACTTTCAGTATATCATGGTCACATCTACGGTAGTGTACCATTGGGCATCAATTAGTCAGCTCTCACAGGGCTAGTATTTTCCCCAGCTCAATTGTTTCTATAGCCACTTGCACTAAGTCATGTTTATAGGTAACCCACATAAAGTAGATTGCTGTAAATGAAATCTATATTTATCTCCTAAAAATTTGGGACCCCAGACTATCTTTATCCATAATGATTTTTATACCATCTCTTCACCCCCTTAGATTTGCTGCTGTCCCACATTGTCTAAGTAAAATGCATTTTAAAATCCTCAGAGTAAATAATGAAAGTTTTTCTTATAATATTGCAACCAGATAATCCATTTTCTCAGCTAGTGTCTAATACAGTATAATTATCCACAATGCAAAATGTTCCACTTTGTTGATATTTCTAGTAATTTCCGTTCTGATCATTTTCCCATGAGCATGCTGTGCTTTAGGGTGGCACAGTGGAGAAACAGATATCACTGTCACCTCAAAGCAAGAGGTTCCCCAGGTTGATTCTTGGCTAGGTTGCCTTCTGTGTGGAGATTGTATGTCCTCCCTGTGTTCATGTGGATCTCCTATGGGTGCTCCAGTTTCTTCCCACATTCCAAAACCGTGAAGTAAGTGGATTGGCCACTCTAAATTAGCCATAGGTGTGAGCGTGCGTATGAGTGTATGGTGTGGATGAACTACCGTAGCTGGGCTAGCTACCCAACAGTGTAAACCTTCACTCTAGATGATTGTCACTGTTGAATTACACCCCAACTCCATGTGCTAAAATGGGAAAAAGGGGTTGTGGATGGATGGATGCCTTTGCAAAGTTATTCCTCCAAATCTGAAATTCTTTGCACAGAGGGTGAAATAGAAATAATCTTAACCAACATTAGCCCTGTTTTAGTCCTGTTTTCTGTACTGCCTTAGTACTAAATGGAATAAAAACAGCTAAAGAACATGAAACAGTGCATTATGGGTGAAAAACATATTTTAATTTGCCATTGAGTGTTTTGGGAGGTAACATTTTAAAGGTTTTGATATTCCATCTGTATTTCACATTTCCTTATATTACTTTTAAAACACCAGCTTTACCTTTTACATGCTATTTTGCATAGCAGTTCTTTGGTACTGTCCACTAAAATCTAAAGTTTCCAAGTGCTTCTTTTAAAGAGACATAGAGTTACTACCTGCCCGTCCTTGCACATAACCTTGGGTAGTCGAGTCCTATGAAAAAATCATGAAAACTTGCAAATGCCCTGAGATTTTAGGACAAACAGTTTCTAAATTTCTTACAAAAGTTGCATAAAACAATTATTTAGTAATTATGACTCTTTAATATTATTATGAAACAACAGAATCAACTCACATTATATAGGAGGAAGCTGTTATTTTGTCAAAAATTGCAGTAAAGCCTTTTGCACTGAGTAAAATTTGTCTGGCACAATTACACATTTTATAAGAAAATGTCCCTCTCTGTGTTTCTTAAATAGTGGCATTCCTAATAAGAGAGAGTCCTGGGAGCTCAAAGAGCCTAACATACTTGTTCAGTGTCATACAGTACAAGGTGCTAGTTGATGGATTCAGAATGTTGTCTCCGGCCTTCCAAATCAAGGTATAAAACATAAAGCTGCACTGCTCATTCTGATGGCTCTAGTTATTTCTTTTATATCTCTCCTGTACATAACTGAACAGTCTGTGATTTTTAATTTTACTAATGAGCTCATATTGTTATTCCATATTCAAGTTTGGGTCTAATGTAATTAACAAACAATGACTTCATCATTTCTGATTTCCTCGACTTTATAAACCTTTTTATATAACCAATAGTTCTATAATGGGGATTTCAAGGTTTTGTGTTAATGAGGTTCTATGACTGCTATGACTGAATCATTTTCAGGCTTTGTCAGTCATTTTTAAGATAAAAGTGTCACGTATTTTACTATTTTTTCTTTGTAGCCTGTGGGAGCTGTACAAATATGCAAATATTTCCACAGTTAGCCTTCCTTTTTAACCCCTAATAGACATAGCAGTGATAACTGATATACAGTCAACTGATGTTCACAGATTACTAAGGCCTTCCTACATGAAACTTAATATAAGCGCTTTATAGACTTTAGAATTCTTGCTAGTGCTTCAGATCTAAAGATGTACCCTTCCCCCCTACTGAAGTCATATGGTTGTGAGCATAAGTTTACATTATTTAGAACCTTAGCCACCAAAATCTTGGTTCTTTCTCCTTCTTTTGCCATGTTATGTGACTTCATGGTAATTTTTGACTGATTCAACAGTTTTGGAAATGTGTTTAGTTTGGCTGAACCTTTTGAGATGCTTATAAATGTTATTTACACTCCTGATTGAGGCTGGGGTTAGGGAGGCCTGTAATTTCTGTGGACCTAATCAGGATCTGCAAAATGCTTCAAGAATGATTTAAAGCCTTGAAAAGGAGGACAATGCTGTAACAGCTGCAACTGATCAGGAATGGCACAAGTGTAATGAACAAAGTAAAGTACTTTGAAACAAGCAAAATAAAAAATCAATGGTCAGGTTACACCTTAAATATTATGAGGTGGCTCTACAGGTGTAGAAGAGGATTTTGAGAAGGTACAAGCTACAAGCGAGACATTTTAGATTTTTGTTTTCTGAGGACTCACTTTTAAAAACTACAGTAATCACTCTAAGAGAAAGTTTAGAGACATTGAGAGTGCATTTTAAAAACGAGTATGGCCCAGTAGCTCCCTAATATAATGACTCAGTTCTCAACTCATTAAGCCCTTTCAGGCCTAGGGCAGGACTCTGTCTAAGGAGACTTAAGCTGTGTCGGTTGCCCCAATAACCAACCATGACAAATTGCTGTCATATTGAAGCTAAAAGTATATATGTTTCCTTGACCAGATGGCCTGCAGTAAGAATGTTGTAAGCTGCTTCTCTCTCATTGTAACTAGATCTTTTATGAAAGACTTTCAGACATATAGAAAACACACAAGACTTCCTGCTGTCTTGGAAGCAGGCATTGATATCTTGTATACTGAAGCGAGGCAAGGACTCTACTCATCTGAAAATGTATTGCCCTAATTCTTTGTTAAATTTGCAAATGCAAGATTTTTACGGGGATCAGAGAAGTGACTTTAAAACTATACCTCTTTATAGTTATACATGGGGAGCAGGTGAAATTTGTGACTAGTTGTCATACATGGAAAAAATAAAATCACATAGTGGGTAGCACACTGGTTGAAGTCTAGGTGAAAACTTAGGTTTTCAGTGGACAGTTCTCAGTATAGGCTGAAGAAATGTTTGAGCTACATGAAAGGACAACTCCTTTTCAGGACTGAGAAGCCTTAGTCTCCTGCATCCGTTAATGGGTGCTCTGTAATCTATTCATGATCATGGTCATGGGTTGCTTAAGTGAGACAATATATTTTGGATTCAGTGAGAGTGGTGTAAGGATTTAGGCAAGGGTATCTATCCCCTAGTTCAGATTAAATTTATTATAGTTTTGGAACATCAGGCAGAAATTTGGAGAGAAGCTGCTGCAAACCTAACGCCATCAGTTGTAGCATGCTCTTTTGGAGGAGATGTAGCCATATTTGTTGAAGATTTGCTTTTTTTTTTGCTGAGAGTCTTCCACTGCACCTCATCATCAGTATGTGACATGCTTGTGAAGTGCGGCTGAGTAAGAGGCTATAATTCCTACAAAAAACTGTGCTTCATTTGAATAGTTTTAATGTTACCCTTCCCTTAAGGCCAGGCTTAACTTTCACTAGCATTGCTCTTATGTTCACTATTTGAGAATGAGACCTAACCAGGTCTATATTAGTTCACCAAAATGTTATTTCAGTGAACACCTATTCATCAACACCTATTCAGCGAAAATCACTTCAGTGATTCAATGAATTTACCAAAGGTAAAGAAGTACTTGCCCACAGCACAACAGACCAACATCTTTGTGAACCGAACACTTCCAAGTGGTGGCTTTGCCCGCATGCCAACCCTAACTATATATATATCACCTCCAAGATCACACTACAGTGGAAAAAAGGGCAACGATCTGTACTTGGCCAACTATGTCTTTGCCCTTGGTAAACTCAGCAAATCCCTGAAGTGATTTTCGCTGAATAGGGGTCGATGAATAGGTATGCTGAAATAAGATTTCAGCGAACTAATATAGACCCAACCTAAGCCTACCAAGAACTTGATACATAGATACATATGAATATTTTAAGCATGGGTACTAATTCCCTTCTAGCCTGCCAATATACCAACACAGTCATTCCCATAATAAGTATTCAGGCTGTTCTTAAAAATATGTAAACTAGTGCTTGCTTTAATGTAATTTGGTATCTGTTCCATGCATCAGCTGCTCTCTCAGAGAACCAGGTAATACACTTCTCATTCCTATAGAATCTTCTACATAGGTTGTCTGACAATTCTGTACTACTTTTTGATAACTCCAAACATTCCCAGAGGAAGTTGTATCTAAATGCCCTATATACCTGAATAAGATCTCCTCTTAAATATCTGTATGAGATACTGTACAAGTTCAGATCTTTTAGTCTTTAATAATAACTTCAATGTTCACATCCATAGATGCCCTTGGTATATTTCTGCTGTAACTCCAGTTTACTCATGCTTGTTTTCTTATGGCGTTTCCATATTGTTATTCCATACTCAAGTTTGTGTCTAATGTAACTAACAAACAATGGCTTCATCATTCTGATTTTCTAGACTTTATAAATCTTTTTATACAACCTATAGTTCTATAAATATCATTAACTAATTGGTTGATATGATTAGAAAAACTCACAGCTATAGCTACCCATATACTCAGGTCCTTAAATGAGTCTACAGTTTTAATCACTGTGTGCTGTATTAAATATTCACATTTCAACTTATGTCTCCCAAATCTCATATGCTTAGTTTTTTTATGTATTTATCATCATATTAGATATATATATATATATATATATATATATATATATATATATATATACAGAGAGAGAGAGAAGAGAGAGAGATAGATACACACACATGTACATACATAAAGTGCTACAGTTTCATAAATACAAAAGAAGGGATACTAGCACCCTTATCTGTTTTTACTAAAATATACCATTTTGCAGGACAAACCACACCCAGAATTGTTGCATAATATATTTGACTTTATGGATAAAATAAAGTGATAGCATTGTGGAATTTATTTGCCTCTACTCTTCCATACCGTACTAAGATGTTTCAGACATAAGAAACACTCTCCTTCTGGCAAGAAACATTGGTAGCAACAAAACTGAAAACAGAATAAGCAGCTTGAAGGAATGGGAGTGATATCACAAATCATCTTGAGAATCAGGGTGTAATTAGTAATTTAATCAGCAAAAGTGGAATGTTTAAATGTGGCAGCTGTTTACAATGCAGTTACATTTTGATGGGTTCTTTTGCCACCATCTGTAATTTTGTAGGGATATTTATGACTGAGTCATTTTAATTGCCACACACTAGTGCTTTAAGTAAATGTGTTTTATATACAGCTTTTATGTTGGAAAAACAAAAAGACAATTGAAAAAAGAATATATGAGTATCTTAATATCAGTTGTAAGGACACTAATGATGCATTATTTAGACAAGTTACTTATTGCATATATTTTAAGGGGTATAGATTTTAATTTTAGAGAAGGTTAATAGGAAGACCCGAGGAAGTTGAGAAAAAAGTGAATTATTAATTCAGGAAATGTTTATGCAAATAAAATTGAATGACATCCAACCACCAGGATTGAATGATAATGTTTCAAAAAGGTATCAACTGTTTAATATTACTGTATTTTTTAATTGTGCTTTTTAGGAATAAGTTTTTTGAGGGAGTCATTTTATATGAGTTTTGTGATCATGTGATATGTGTCACGTAATAGCAGTTTGGCTGATGTAGGCAAGTTAGTTTAATGTTTAGATGTGATTCTGATGAAGTCCAATACAACTTTTATGTTGAAGGGCACTAAATTGTTTTTATTTATTAAAACAGTTGAACTTGTTTCAGATATAGCATTATAGGTTTGTACAATATTTAGATGAAACTAAGACAAATATTTATTTCTCATACTCTATGAAGGCATTTTCTATTTTCATATATTTTGCAGGACTGTATTAATCAGGCCAGTACTATGAAAAGGACAGGCTATAACCAATACATACGATTAACGTGACAAAGTATATGGTACACAACTTAACAGATATTCAAAAATGTTGTCTTTTTTGACATAGTCTAAATAAAGAAAACATTTAATCAGCTTTGCTGCTTCATTGGTTTTGCAAAAGTAATATTACAGTTGTCTTAATATAGTTAGCGTAACTAAACAAATTGAAGTAAACCTCTGCATAAGTAATTTTTAAAGTAAAACGTGCTTCATCCTTTCTAAGTAGGTATGACTCTGGTAGTAGCTGCCATTTCTAGCTCAGTCATAGGTATCCAAACTGCATGAGTTAAATATTTGCTTTAGTACTTATCCTCACCTGTCATGTGGATACTGGAGTTTAGACCTCTGTGGCTTGCTTGTCTGATATGTTTCTTGTTTTGCTTGTGAGAAATTCTGGGTTTCAATCTCTCATATACTCAGTGCTTTATTTAATATAGAATATTAACAGTTTGAAGTTGTGCAAGTGGGTAATGATCTTCATCATGCAATTCCAAATTCGATTCCTCAGTCACTATTTACCTTTTTTATGACCAAGAACAAGCCATTCTAACAGACAATGTATCTGAGTGCTTGCAAAAAGGTGGAAGATTCTAGTGGTTAAGAAAAAAAAACAAAAAAAAACAAGGAAATAAAAAAGTCATGACTGACAATTCCACTTTCAATAAATAGTATACTGGGTCTTTGTTTTACTGAAATCAAACAAACCCACAAATGTCCTGCTCTGTTATATAGTTATCTAGCAATTCCTCTTGGAGTTATTGCAGCTAATGTAGAGGTCTAAGGCTGCAAGCTAAATTGCTTCTTGCAATCCAGACTTTGATTCCCTCTGCCCATAGTGTGATGCTGAACAAGTCATTTAATCAAACTGAGCCTCAGACCTGAGCCTAAAAAAAGGTCATGTGGGATCAAACTTTTCATTGCTCCATAGGTAAGTTTTAGGCTAGCTGCCCTTGTAGGCCATTTTAGGTCTAGCCAATTTCCCTTCAAAGTCGAGAATCAAACCTTGTACCTCAACTTCTTAGCACAAGAAATTTGGGCAAAGCCTAAAATAGTGGGAAACAAATGCCCCGAAAAAGGGACAGATTTTAAATATTGCTCTTATTAACTTGCTGGAATAACTAGTTTTGTGCTAGCATGAATTTTTTTAAAGGATATCAAGTCTGAAAACTCAAATGTATGTCATTATTTAGTGACTTCATTCCTCAATT